>NC_092265.1:30486803-30572870 GCF_036320965.1 Panulirus ornatus
TTTAAGTTTTAAGCAGTCTGATAATGTCAGCAGTGAACGGTTCTTCGAATTATGCATGACATTACGACAAGAGGCCATAATACGATATAAAGGAGAAAAATTAAAAGGTATGTGTAAAGAAGTTCTTTTATAGACTAAAAAGTTAGTGGCGGAATTAATTAAACTGAATGAGTGATTATGAAACCTTACAGCATATACGAATTTTATCATGGAGTGAGTTCAAGATGTAAGGCAAATCAGTATAGAATTCCCCCCTGTACTTTATACGTAGGAAAATGACAGACAGGCACACAGAACAGACCGGGACAGGCACAAGACAGACAGACAGACAGGCAGACGTTGACACAAGAATCTTTTTTCGTTCTCCTTTTGATATGATTTTCACTTTACTTCCATGTTGCTTAAATGCTTTAAGTAAACTTTGCCTATACAACAATAATACTATAAAGGATATGTAACAGGAATTCACCAGAAAATTCTCTTGGATGCATGTATAAAGTGCCTTATGGAATTTTTATAAATTTTATATTCGGTCAGATTTGTAAGGATCTTTCTGTTTGATTAAAGCACATAATATAGTATAAGAACGGGGAAAAGAATCCAAATGCCTGTTTAATCCGATAAAAACTATTGATTCATTGTATTGACTGGGGTAATGCCATCTACTTATTAACTCTAACTCTATTACCAGAGTAATATCATTGATCTTTTTTCATTAAACACACAAGATCTTAATCTTTAATATTGTGATGGTCTATAAGATTAGATAACATTATTGATGATAGAATTTGTAAAATGTTTATGAACCCTGTTGTGATGCTTTGGACATCACATGTTTACCAAATGGGTGTAGCTTCGTCTCTTCGATGTTTATACATCAATGCTTTATTTCTCTCTTGTGTTCCCCTGATGATGTAATAAGTACACGAAAGTTGCATTGGGAACTTATCGTATTTCATTTTTCCCATGGACTCATTGGAAGTATCTTGATCACGCGCAAAATTGTGATCTCTTTCTGATATATCTAGTATTATATATATTTAGGTTTTGAAAGAAGAAAAGATATATATATATATATTAGGGAGGTAAATGCAAGAGTTTTGGAAAGAGGGGCAAGTATGAAGTCTGTTGGGGAAGAGAGAGCTTGGAAGTGAGTCAGTTGTTGTTCGCTGATGATACAGCACTGGTGGCTGATTCATGTGAGAAACTGCAGAAGTGGTGACTGAGTTGGTAAAGGGTGTGGAAGAAGAAAGTTAAGAGTAAATGTGAATGAAGAGCAATGGTTATTAGGTTACAGAGGGTTGCGGTCATGTCAATTGGGAGGTGAGTTTGAATGGAAAAAAAAACTGGAGGAAGTGAGTGTTTTTGATATCTGGGTGGATCTGGCAGCGGATGGAACCATGAAGCGGAAGTGGATCATAGGGTGGGGGAGTGGGTGAAAATTCTGGGGGCCTTGAAGAATGTGTGGAAGGTCGAGAACATTAACTCGAAAGCAACAACAGCTATGTTTGAAGGAATAGTGGTTCCACAATGTTGTATGGTAGCGGGCGTGGGCTATGGATAGAGTTGTGCGCAGGAGGAATGGATGTGCTGGAAATGAGATGTTTGAGGACAATGTGTGGTGTGAGGTTGTTTGATGAGTGAGTAACGTAAGGGTAAGTAAGGGTGTGTGGAATAAAAAGGAGGTGGTTGAGAGACGCAGAAGAGGGTGTTTTGAAGTGGTTCGGGCACATGGAGAGAAGAGTGAGGAAAGATTGACCAAGAGGACTATATGTGTCGGAGTTGGGGAAACGAGGAGAAGAGGGAGACCCAAATTGGAGGTGGAAAGATGGAGTGAAAAAATTTTGTGTGATGGGGCCTGAACATTGCAGCTGGGTGAAAGGAGGGCAAGGAATAGAGTGGATTGGAGCGATGTGGTATACGGGGTTGACGTGCTGTCAGTGGATTGAATCAAGGCCTGTGATGCGTCTGGGGTAAAACCCATGGGAATGCTCGTGTAGGTTATGTATTTTGCGTGTGTGGACGTTGTAGATACATGTGTATGGAGGGGGTTGGGCCATTACTTTCGTCTTGTTTCTTGCGCTACCTCGCAAACGCGGAGACAGCGACAAAGTTTAATAAAAAAAAATATTTATATTTATATAAATAAATATATATATATATATATATTATTATATATATTAATATTTATTATATCTTTCTTTCTTTCTTTCAAACTATTCGCCATTTCCGCATTAGACGAGGTGGTTGAAGAAACAGAGGACTGGGCCTTTGAGGGAATACCCTCACCTGGCCCAATTCTCTGGTTCCTTCTTTTGGAAAAAAATAAAAAAAAAAAAAAAAAAAAAAAAAAAACGAGAGGGGAGGATTTCCAGCCCCGCTCCCTCCCTTTTAGTCGCCTTCTACGACACGCAGGGAATACGTGGGAAGTATTCTTAATCCCCCTATCCCCAGGGGGATTATTATATATATATATATATATATTTATATATATATATAATATCTTATAATATATATATATATAATATTATAATATATTTATATAATATATATATATCTATATTTATATATATATAAAGAGCGTGGTTGAGAGAGCAGAAGAGGGTGTTTTGAAGTGGTTGGGCACACTGGAGAGATATGAGTGAGGAACAGATTGCCAAGAGGATTTATGTGTCGGAGGTGGAGGGAACGAGGAGAAAGAGGAGACAATTGGAGTGGAAAGATGGAGTTGTAAAAGATTTTCTGTGATCGGGGCCATGAACATGCAGGAGGGTGAACAAGGAGGGCTCAGGAATAGAGGGAATTGGTGCGATGTGGTATACACGGGGTTTGGCGTTGTCAGTTGGATTGATCAAGGCCATGTGAAGCGTCTGGGGTAAACCATGGAAAGTGTGTAGTATGTATATTTGCGGTGTGTGGACGTATGTATATACATGGGTATGGGGGGGGTTGGGCGTTCTTTCGTCTGTTCCTTGCGTTGTCTCGCAAACGCGGGAGACAGCGACAATGTATAAAAAAAAAAAAAAAAAAATAAAAATATATTATATATATATATATTATATATATATATTATATTATATATTTTTTTTTTATTATTTTGCCTTTGTCGATGTATCCGCGGTAGCGAAGGTAGCGCATGGGAAACAGACGAAAAGAAAGGACCAACCACTTCCCACATACTCATGTACATACATACATGTCCACCCATGACAATTAAACATACCTTATACATCTCAATGTACTCATCTATATACACCACACAGTCATATACTTATATTACAACATTTACATAATTCATACTTGTCTGCCTTTATTTGTTCCCATCGCCACCTCGCCAACCATTGAATAACAACCCTCCACCTTCATTGTGTGCGATGGTAGCGCTAGGAAAAACACCAAAGGCCCCATTTGTTCACACTCGGATCTCTAGCATGTCATGTAATAATGCACGAAACCAACTGCTCCCTTTCCACATCCAGGCCCCTCACACTTTGATGGTTTGCCGAAGACGCTTCTGATTGCCCTGTTCAATCTTGACAGCACGTCGGACCCCGGTTATACACATCGTTCCATTCACTCTATTCCTTGCACGCCTTTACCCTCTGCATGTTCAGGCCCCGATCACTCAAAATCTTTTTCACTCCATTTTCACACCTCCCAATTGGTCTCCCACTTCTCCTCGTTCCCTCCACTCAGACACTTATATCTCTTGGTCAATCTTTCCCCACTCATTCTCTCCATGTGTCCAAAACCATTTCAAAAACCCTATTTGCACTCTAACCACACTCTTTTTATTTCACACATCTCCTCTCTCCGTAAAATGCTTACTCGATCAAACCATCTCACACCCCACATATTGTCCTCAAACATATCATTTCCCAGCACCATCAACCTCCTGCGCCAAACCTCTATCCATAGCCACCGCCTCGCACATACAAAAATTGTTGAGCCACTATTCTTCAAACTTCACCTGTTTTGCTTTCCGAGGATTTTAAAATGTTCTCGATTTCAAACATTTCATCAAGGCTCCCAGAATTTTCGCCCACTCCCACACCCTATGGATTCACTTCAGCTTCAATGGTTCCATCCGCTGCAAGGTCCATCAGACATCTAAAACCACTTCACTTCCTCCAAGCTATTCTCATTCAATCTTACCTCCCAAATTTACTTGGCCTCAACCCTACAGTACTAATACCTTGCTCTTATTCACAATTACTCTTAACTTTCTTCTTTCACCACACTTTACAAAACTCAGTCACAGCTTTCATGCGTTTCTTACATGAATCAGCCACCAGCGCTGTATCATCGCGAACAGCAACTGGATAACTTCCCAAGCTCTCTCATCCACAACAGACTGCATGCTTGCCCCTCTTTCCAACAACTCTTGCATTCTCTCCCTAATCAACCCATCATAAACAAATTAAACAACCATGGAGACATCACACACCCTGCCGCAAAACCATACTTTCACTGAGAACCAATCACTTTCCTCTTTCCTACACGAACACATGCCTTACATCCTCGATAAAAATTTTTCACTGACTTCTAACAAACTTGGCTCCACACCCATATATTCTTAATACCTTCCACAGGAGCATCTCTATCAACTCTATCATATGCCTTCTCCAGATCCATAAATGATACATACAATCCCATTTGTGCTTCTTAAAGTATGATATATATATATTATATATATATACTATTAATATATATATATAGAATTAAAATATATATTTATATATATATATATATATATTATACCATGGGGATAGGGGTATTAAGAATACTTCCACGTATTCCTGCGGTATCGTGAGGCGACCTAAAAGGGGAGGGAGGGGCGGGGGGGGGGGGCTGGAATCCTCCCTCTCGTTTTTTTTTTTTCTTTTTTTTTTTTTTTTTAAAGAAGGAACAGGAGAATTGGGGCCAGGTGAGGGTATCCCTAAAGGCCCAGTCCTATGTTTCTTAATGCCCTCGCTAAGCGGGAAATGGGCGATAGTTTAAAAGAAAGAAAAGAATATATATATATTATATATATATATATATATATTTGATATATATATATATAATATATATATATATATATATATTTTTTATATTATATATATATATATATAAATAAATATATATATATATAAATAAATATATATATAAAATAAATTATATATTATATAAATATATATATTATATATATATATTATATATTATATATAGAATATATATATATATATATATATATATATATATATATATATTTATATCTATATTTATATAATATATATTATTTTTTTTTTTTTTTTTTTTTTATACTTTGTCGCTGTCTCCCGCGTTTGCGAGGTAGCGCAACGGAAACAGACGAAATGAAATGCCCATCCACCCATTCACATGTAATATACATACGTCCACACACGCAAATCATATACATTCCCTACACTGCTTTCCTTGGTTTTACCCCGGACGCTTCACTTGCCCCGATTCAATCCACTGACAGCACGTCAAACACCGGTATACCACATCGCTTCCAATTCACTCTATTCCTTGCCCTCCGTTCACCCTCACTGCATGTTCAGGCCACGATCACACAAAATCTTTTTCACTCCTTCTTGCACCCTCCAATTTGGTCTCCCCTCTTTCCTAGTTCCCTCCACTCCGACACATATATCCTCTTGGTCAATCTGTTCCTCACTCATTCTCTCCATTTGCCCTAACCATTTTCATAACACCTCTTTGCTCATCTAACACGCCCTTTTTATTTCCAACATCTCTCTTACCCTTCGTTACCTACTCGATCAAACCACCTCACACCGCACATTGTCCTCAAACATCTCATTTCCTGCACATCCATCCTCCTGCCACACTCTATCCTAGCCACGCTCGAACATACAACATTGTTGGAACCACTATTCCTTCAAACATAGATATTGTTGCTTTCGAGATAATGTTCTCGACTTCCAAACAATTCTTCAAGGCTCCCAGAATTTTCGCCCCTCCCCCCCCTATGATTCCACTTCCGCTTCCATGGTTCCATCGATGCCAGATCCACTCCCAGATATCTAAACATTTCTTCTCAGTTTTTTCTCCATTTCAACTCACCTCCCAATTGACTTGACCCTTAACCCCTACTGTACCTAATAACCTTGCTCTTATGCACATTTAACTCTTAACTTTTTTCTTTCACACACTTTACCAAACTCAGTCACGGCTTCTCTTCCAAGCTTCTCTAATCACCAACAGACTTTTACTTGCCCCTCTTTTCCCAAAACTCTTGCATTCACCTCCCTAAAACCCCATCCCATAAAACAAATTAAACAAACATGGAGAAATCACACACCCTGCCGCAAACTACATTCACTGAGAACAATCACTTTCCTCTTTCCTACACGTACACACAACACACACATATATATATATATATATATATATATATATATATATATATTATTATATATTTATATTTATATATATATGTAGGTTTGCGGCAGGGGTGTGTGATGTCTCCATGGGAGGTAAATGCAAGAGTTTTGGAAGAGGGGCAAGTATGAAGTCTGTTGGGGATGAGAGAGCTTGGGGAAGTGAGTCAGTTGTTGTTCGCTGATGATACAGCACTGGTGGCTGATTCATGTGAGAAACTGCAGAAGCTGGTGACTGAGTTTGGTAAAGTGTGTGGAAGAAGAAAGTTAAGAGTAAATGTGAATAAGAGCAAGGTTATTAGGTACAGTAGGGTTGAGGGTCAAGTCAATTGGGAGGTGAGTTTGAATGGAAAAAAACTGGAGGAAGTGAAGTGTTTTAGATATCTGGGAGTGGATCTGGCAGCGGATGGAACCATGGAAGCGGAAGTGGATCATAGGGTGGGGGAGTGGGTGAAAATTCTGGGGGCCTTGAAGAATGTGTGGAAGTCGAGAACATTATCTCGGAAAGCAACAACAGCTATGTTTGAAGGAATAGTGGTTCCAACAATGTTGTATGGTTGCGAGGCGTGGGCTATGGATAGAGTTGTGCGCAGGAGGATGGATGTGCTGGAAATGAGATGTTTGAGGACAATGTGTGGTGTGAGGTGGTTTGATCGAGTGAGTAACGTAAGGGTAAGAGAGGTGTGTGGAAATAAAAAGAGCGTGGTTGAGAGAGCAGAAGAGGGTGTTTTGAAGTGGTTCGGGCACATGGAGAGAATGAGTGAGGAAAGATTGACCAAGAGGATATATGTGTCGGAGGTGGAGGGAACGAGGAGAAGAGGGAGACCAAATTGGAGGTGGAAAGATGGAGTGAAAAAGATTTTGTGTGATCGGGGCCTGAACATGCAGCAGGGTGAAAGGAGGGCAAGGAATAGAGTGAATTGGAGCGATGTGGTATACCGGGGTTGACGTGCTGTCAGTGGATTGAATCAAGGCATGTGAAGCGTCTGGGGTAAACCATGGAAAGCTGTGTAGGTATGTATATTTGCGTGTGTGGACGTATGTATATACATGTGTATGGGGGGGGTTGGGCCGTTTCTTTCGTCTGTTTCCTTGCGCTACCTCGCAAACGCGGGAGACAGCGACAAAGTATAAAAAAAAAAAAAAAAAAAATAAAATATATATATATATATATATATATATATATATATATATATATATCTTTTTTTTTATTATTTTGCTTTGTCGCTGTCTCCCGCGTTAGCGAGGTAGCGCAAGGAAACAGACGAAAGAATGGCCCAACCCTCCCACATACACATGTACATACATACATGTCCACCCATGCACAATATACATACCTATACATCTCAATGTACACATATATATACACACACAGACATATACATATATTCACATGTACATAATTCATACTGTCTGCCTTTATTTGTTCCCATCGCCACCTCGCCACACATTGAATAACAACCCCCTCCCCCTTCATGTGTGCGAGGTAGCGCTAGGAAAAACACCAAAGGCCCCATTCGTTCACACTCGGTCTCTAGCTGTCATGTAATAATGCACCGAAACCACAGCTCCCTTTCCACATCCAGGCCCCACACACTTTGCATGGTTTGCCCGAGACGCTTCACATGCCCTGGTTCAATCCATTGACAGCACGTCGACCCCGGTATACCACATCGTTCCAATTCACTCTATTCCTTGCACGCCTTTCACCCTCCTGCATGTTCAGGCCCCGATCACTCAAAATCTTTTTCACTCCATCTTTCCACCTCCAATTTGGTCTCCCACTTCTCCTCGTTCCCTCCACCTCTGACACATATATCCTCTTGGTCAATCTTTCCCCACTCATTCTCTCCATGTGACCAAACCATTTCAAAACACCCTCTTCTGCTCTCTCAACCACACTCTTTTTATTTCCACACATCTCTCTCACCCTTACATTGCTTACTCGATCAAACCATCTCACACCACATATTGTCCTCAAACATCTCATTTCCAGCACATCCACCCTCCTGCGCACAACTCTATCCATAGCCCACGCCTCGCAACCATACAACATTGTTGGAGCCACTATTCCTTCAAACATACCCATTTTTGCTTTCCGAGGTAATGTTCTCGATTTCCAAACATTCTTCAAGGCTCCCAGAATTTTCGCCCCCTCCCCCACCCTATGATTCACTTCCGCTTCCATGGTTCCATCCGCTGCCAGATCCACTCCCAGACATCTAAAACACTTCACTTCCTCCAGCTATTCTCCATTCAAACTTACCTCCCAATTTACTTGGCCCTCAACCCTACTGTACCTAATAACCTTGCTCTTATTCACATTTACTCTTAACTTTCTTCTTTCACACACTTTACCAAACTCAGTCACCAGCTTCTGCAGTTTCTTACATGAATCAGCCACCAGCGCTGTATCATCAGCGAACAACAACTGACTCACTTCCCAAGCTCTCTCATCCACAACAGACTGCATGCTTGCCCCTCTTTCCAAAACTCTTGCATTCACCTCCCTAACAACCCCATCCATAAACAAATTAAACAACCATGGAGACATCACACACCCCTGCCGCAAACCTACATTCACTGAGAACCAATCACTTTCCTCTCTTCCTACACGAACACATGCCTTACATCCTCGATAAAAAGTTTTCACTGCTTCTAACAACTTGGCTCCCACACCATATATTCTTAATACCTTCCACAGAGCATCTCTATCAACTCTATCATATGCCTTCTCCAGATCCATAAATGCTACATACAAATCCATTTGTTTCTCTAAGTATTTATATATATATATATATATATATATATATATATATATATATATATATATATATATATATATATATATATATTATCCATGGGGATAGGGGATTAAGAATACTTCCCACGTATTCCCTGCGTGTCGTAGAAGGCGACTAAAAGGGGAGGGAGGGGGGGGGGGGGGGGGGGGCTGGAAATCCTCCCCTCTCGGTTTTTTTTTTTCTTTTTTTTTTTTTTTTTAAAGAAGGAACAGAGAATTGGGCCAGGTGAGGGTATCCCTCAAAGGCCCAGTCCTCTGTTCTTAATGCTACCTCGCTAACGCGGGAAATGGCGAATAGTTTAAAAGAAAAAGAAAAGAATATATATATATATATATATATATATATATATATATATATATATATATATATATATATATATATATATATATATATATATATATATATATATATATAAATAAATATATATATATATAAATAAATATATATATAAATAAATATATATATATATAAATAAATATATATATATATATATATATATATATATATATATATATATATATATATATATATATATATATATATATATATATATATATATATATATATATATATATTTTTTTTTTTTTTTTTTTTTTTATACTTTGTCGCTGTCTCCCGCGTTTGCGAGGTAGCGCAAGGAAACAGACGAAAGAAGTGGCCCAACCCCCCCCCCATACACATGTACATACACACGTCCACACACGCAAATATACATACCTACACAGCTTTCCATGGTTTACCCCGGACGCTTCACATGCCCCGATTCAATCCACTGACAGCACGTCAACCCCGGTATACCACATCGCTCCAATTCACTCTATTCCTTGCCCTCCTTTCACCCTCCTGCATGTTCAGGCCCCGATCACACAAAATCTTTTTCACTCCATCTTTCCACCTCCAATTTGGTCTCCCTCTTCTCCTCGTTCCCTCCACCTCCGACACATATATCCTCTTGGTCAATCTTTCCTCACTCATTCTCTCCATTTGCCCAAACCATTTCAAAACACCCTCTTCTGCTCTCTCAACCACGCCCTTTTTATTTCCACACATCTCTCTTACCCTTACGTTACTTACTCGATCAAACCACCTCACACCGCACATTGTCCTCAAACATCTCATTTCCAGCACATCCATCCTCCTGCCCACAACTCTATCCATAGCCCACGCCTCGCAACCATACAACATTGTTGGAACCACTATTCCTTCAAACATAGCTGTTGTTGCTTTCCGAGATAATGTTCTCGACTTCCACACATTCTTCAAGGCTCCCAGAATTTTCGCCCCCTCCCCCACCCTATGATCCACTTCCGCTTCCATGGTTCCATCCGCTGCCAGATCCACTCCCAGATATCTAAAACACTTCACTTCCTCCAGTTTTTCTCCATTCAAACTCACCTCCCAATTGACTTGACCCTCAACCCTACTGTACCTAATAACCTTGCTCTTATTCACATTTACTCTTAACTTTCTTCTTTCACACACTTTACCAAACTCAGTCACCAGCTTCTCTTCCCAAGCTCTCTCATCCCCAACAGACTTCATACTTGCCCCTCTTTCCAAAACTCTTGCATTCACCTCCCTAACAACCCCATCCATAAACAAATTAAACAACCATGGAGACAT
This sequence comes from Panulirus ornatus, assembly GCF_036320965.1. Taxonomy (NCBI): domain Eukaryota; kingdom Metazoa; phylum Arthropoda; class Malacostraca; order Decapoda; family Palinuridae; genus Panulirus; species Panulirus ornatus. The sequence continues at coordinate 30,497,638 of NC_092265.1, forward strand.
CACACACCCCTGCCGCAAACCTACATTCACTGAGAACCAATCACTTTCCTCTCTTCCTACACGTACACACACACACACACATATATATATATATATATATATATATATATATATATATATATATATATATATATATATATATATGTAGGTTTGCGGCAGGGGTGTGTGATGTCTCCATGGTTGTTTAATTTGTTTATGGATGGGGTTGTTAGGGAGGTAAATGCAAGAGTCTTGGAAAGAGGGGCAAGTATGAAGTCTGTTGGGGATGAGAGAGCTTGGGAAGTGAGTCAGTTGTTGTTCGCTGATGATACAGCGCTGGTGGCGGATTCATGTGAGAAACTGCGGAAGCTGGTGACGGAGTTTGGTAAAGTGTGTGGAAGAAGAAAGTTAAGAGTAAATGTGAATAAGAGCAAGGTTATTAGGTACAGTAGGGTTGAGGGTCAAGTCAATTGGGAGGTGAGTTTGAATGGAGAAAAACTGGAGGAAGTGAAGTGTTTTAGATATCTGGGAGTGGATCTGTCAGCGGATGGAACCATGGAAGCGGAAGTGGATCATAGGGTGGGGGAGGGGGCAAAAATTTTGGGAGCCTTGAAAAATGTGTGGAAGTCGAGAACATTATCCCGGAAAGCAAAAAATGGGTATGTTTGAAGGAATAGTGGTTCCAACAATGTTGTATGGTTGCGAGGCGTGGGCTATGGATAGAGTTGTGCGCAGGAGGATGGATGTGCTGGAAATGAGATGTTTGAGGACAATGTGTGGTGTGAGGTGGTTTGATCGAGTAAGTAACGTAAGGGTAAGAGAGATGTGTGGAAATAAAAAGAGCGTGGTTGAGAGAGCAGAAGAGGGTGTTTTGAAGTGGTTTGGGCACATGGAGAGAATGAGTGAGGAAAGATTGACCAAGAGGATATATGTGTCGGAGGTGGAGGGAACGAGGAGAAGAGGGAGACCAAATTGGAGGTGGAAAGATGGAGTGAAAAGGATTTTGTGTGATCGGGGCCTGAACATGCAGGAGGGTGAAAGGAGGGCAAGGAATAGAGTGAATTGGAGCGATGTGGTATACAGGGGTTGACGTGCTGTCAGTGGATTGAATCAAGGCATGTGAAGCGTCCGGGGTAAACCATGGAAAGCTGTGTAGGTATGTATATTTGCGTGTGTGGACGTATGTATGTACATGTGTATGGGGGGGGTTGGGCCATTTCTTTCGTCTGTTTCCTTGCGCTACCTCGCAAACGCGGGAGACAGCGACGAGGTATAAAAAAAAAAAAAAAAAAAAAAAAAATATATATATATATATATATATATATATAACTGATGGCAGTGGTCCGTCAACACTGGGAAACACATTCATTTCTATGAAGGACTTTGTATTGCAACAAATTCATAATGAAAATGAATCGTGCTTTCGATTATCTAACACATCTTTAGGTCCCTCATATTGGCTGGAAATACATGGACAAAACTGAAATGATGGTCCATGATGTAATTCGGGAGGAGCATCATAATTATATCCTCCTTGGCGCTTGATATTCCCCGTTACCTGTGGTATTATAGAAAAGGTTACCCTCACTCATTAGGAGTGGTGGATCAGACATGAAAGTACCATTAAGTGTGTACCACCACTGGTGTAGGTAGTGTTGGTGGTTCATATATAGCAAGGTGTGGTGCTGGAGATGTTGGTGATGGTGATGGAAGTTGTGATAAACTACTGTCGGTGGTGATTCATATGTCTGAGTGTCATAAGTATGGAGCAGTGTGTGTAGTTACCTTGTATTTACACCATATGCAGGAGGATTATTATGTCCGTCAATTCTAATAGGTGATTTATAAGCCACGATTTACCATATCATTTCTTTCTCTTTCTTGCATGTGTGGTCAAGTGTGAAACCGATGATGATCTTGATGTTCATGCCCATGCCATTAAAGTATTGGCAAATGATTTTAGGTTTTTGTGTCATGATTTGGTTTAGACAATTGTTAATAGCTTTAATGTCTGTTTCTTTTGTTTTAGATGATTTTTGTTAGTTTAAGTGTTTTTATCATAAAATGTTGACCAACGCTTAAAGAAATTCTTGTGCCAGAGTCAAAAACAATGAATATGTCCAGGTTCTTCTTTGTGAAAATTATGAGCTGTAAAACTGTGGTGGCAGTTCTTGTGTGTGTGTGTTGTGAGAAGAGGGTCAGTGATGGTGGTAGTTCTTGTGTGTGTGGTGTGAGAAGAGGATCAGTGATGGTGGTAGTTCTTGTGTGTGTGGTGTGAGAAGAGGATCAGTGATGGTGGTAGTTCTTGTGTGTGTGGTGTGATGAGATGGTCAGTGGTGGAGGTAGTTCTTGTGTGTGTGGTGTGATGAGATGGTCAGTGGTGGAGGTAGTTCTTGTGTGTGTGGTGTGAGAATAGGACCAGTGATGGTGGTACTTCTTGTGTGTGTGGTGTGAGAGAGGATCAGTGATGGTGGTACTTCTTGTGTGTGTGGTGTGATGAGATGGTCAGTGGTGGAGGTAGTTCTTGTGTGTGTGGTGTGAGAATAGGACCAGTGATGGTGGTAGCTCTTGTGTGCGTGGTGTGATGAGAGGACCAGTGGTGGTGGTAGTTCTTGTGTGTGTGTGTGGTATGAGAAGAGGACCATTGGTGTTGGTAGTTCTTGTGTGTGTGTGGTGTCAGAAGAGGATCAGTGATGGTGGTAGTTCTTGTGTGCGTGGTGTAACGAGAGGACCAGTGGTGGTGGTAGGTCTTGTGTGTGTGGTGTGAGAAGACGACCAGTGATGGTGGTAGGTCTTGTGTGTGTGGTGTGAGAAGAGGACCAGTGGTGGTGGTAGGTCTTGTGTGTGTGGTGTGAGAAGAGGACCAGTGGTGGTGGTAGGTCTTGTGTGTGTGGTGTGAGAAGATGACCAGCGGTGGTGGTAGTTCTTGTGTGTGTGTGCTGTGAGAAGAGGACCAGTGGTGATGGTAGTTCTTGTGTGTGTGGTGTGAGAAGATCAGTGATGGTGGTAGGTCTTGTGTGTGTGGTCTGAGAAGAGCAAAAGTGGTGGTGGTAGTTCTTGTGTGTGTGTGCTGTTAGAAGAGGACCAGTGGTGGTGGTAGGTCCTGTGTGTTTGGTGTGATGAGAGGACCAGTGGTGATGGTAGTTCTTGTGTGTGTGGTGTGGAGAGAGGACCAGTGATGGTGGTAGGTCTTTTGTTTGTGGTGTGGGGAGAGGACCAGTGATGGTGGTAGGTCTTGAGTCTGTGGTTTGAGGAGAGGACCAGTGGTGGTGGCAGTTCTTGTGTGTGTGGTGTGAGGAGAGGACCAATGGTGGTGGTAGGTCCTGTGTGTGTGGTGTGGAGAGAGGACCAGTGGTGGTGTTAGGTCTTGTGTCTGTGGTGTGAGGGTGGAATCACTGATGATGATAGTTCCTGAGTGTGTACTATGAGGAAAGTACTAGTGATTGTGATAGTTTTTCTGTTTGTGGTATGAGAAGGTCGCTCATGATAGCAGTTCATGTGTGTGGTATGAGAAACGTAAGAGTGTTGGTGGTAGTTCTAGTGTGTGTTATGAGAAAGGACGAGCGGTTGTGGTAGCTCCTGAGTATGTGTTTTGAGGATAGTATCAGTGGTAGTAGTGGTATTTGCCCCTCTGTCATAAAGTATGGTAATGCGGCGAGGGGACTTTTATATTTATCAAGTTCTTATCAGTGAGGATCACATCTGTCTATCTTATGGAATATGTAAACGCTGGAAATGTTTTTCGTGCCTACGTCATAAGCGAACCACTAATGGTTGGTGTCTTTATGTCTTAAGTGCCAAAATGTGAATAAAAGATGATTATTCTTTATTTCTATATCACTGAATTTTGTAAAACTGATTGTGATGGATATGTCTGAGGCAAAAGAGTATCATTAGATTTTAGGGAGAATAAAGATGTTATGGAAGGAAATAAAAAAGTGCGTAAGAGAAGAGAACAAATGGGAACATCGGTGAAGGGGGCTAATGGGGAAGTAAAAACAAGTATTGGTGATGCGAGAAGGAGATGGAGTGAGTATTTTGAGGGTTAGTTGAATGTGTTAGATGATAGAGTGGCAGATATAGGGTGTTTTGTTCGAGGTGGTGTGCAAAGTGAAAGGGTCAGGGAGAATGGTTTGGTAAACATGAGAGGTAGTGAAAGTTTTTCGGAAGATCAAAGCCGGCAAGGCGGCGGGTTTGGATGGTTTACCAGTGGAATTTATCAAAAAAGGGGGTGACTGTGTTGTTGACTGGTTGGGGAGGATATTCAATGTATCTATGGCTCATGGTGAAGTGCCTGGGGATTGGCGGTATGCATGCATAGTGTCATTGTACAAAGGCAAAGGAGATAAAGGTGAGTGTTCAAATGACAGAGGCTTTAGTTTGTTGAGTATTCCTGGGAATTTATATGGGAGGTTATTGATCGAGAGGGTCAAGGCATGTACAGAGCATCAGATTGGGAAAGAGAAGTTGGTTTCAGAAGTGGTAGAGGATATGTGGATCAGGTGTTTGCTTTGACGAATGTACGTAAGAAATTTACGGACCTGAAAAAGGCATATGATAGAGTTGATAGAGATGCTGTGTGGAAGGTATTAAGAACATATGGTGTGGGAGGCAAGCTGCTAGAGGCAGTGAAAATTTTTTTTCAAGGAAGGAATGCATGTGTACCAGTAGGAGGAGAAGAAAGTGATTAGTTCTCAGTGAATGTCAGTTTGCGGCAGGGGTGCGTGATGTCTCCACGGTTGTTTTATTTGTTTATGGATGGGGTTGTTAGGGAGGTGAATAAAAGAGTTTTGGAGAGAGGGGCAAGTATGCAGGTTGTTATGGATGAGAGAGCTAGGGAAGTAAGTCAGTTGTAGTTCGCTGATGATACACTGCTGGTGCCTGAATCGGGTGAGAAAATGCAGAAGCTGGTTACTAAGTTTGGTAAAGTGTGTGAAAGAAGAAAGCTGAGAGTAAATGTGAATAAGAGCAAGGTTATCAGGCAGAGTAGGGCTGAGGGACAAGTCAATTGGGAGGTAAGTTTGAATGGAGAAAAACTGGAGGAAGTGAAGTGTTTGAGATATCTCGGAGTGGATTTGGCAGCGGATGGATCCATGGAGGCGGAATTGAGCTACAGGGTGAAGGCGAAAGTTCTGGGAGCTTTGAATAATGTCTGGAAGGCGAGAACATCTTCTCGGAAAGCAAAAATGGGTATGTTTGAAGGAATGGCTGTTCCAACAATGTTATGTGGTTGCGAGGCGAGGGCTATAGATAGGTTTGTGCGGAGGAGGGTGGATGTGTTGGATATGAGATGTTTGAGGACAATATATGGTGTGAGGTGGTTTGATCGAATAATTAATAAAAGGTGTAAGAGAGATGTGTGGAAATAAAACGAATGTGCTTGAGAGAGCAGAAGAGGGTGTATTGAAATTGGTTTGGTCACATGGAGAGAATGAGTGAGGAAAGATTAAAAGATTGGATATATGTATCTGAGGTGGAGGGAACGGAGAATTGGGAGACCAAATTGGAGGTGGAAGGATGGATTGAAAAAGATTTTGAGTGATCGGGGCCTGAACATGCAGGAGGGTGAAAGGCGTGCAATGAATAGATAGATAGAAAGATATTTAGATAGAGAGATGTTTACATAGATGGATAGATAGATAGATAGATAGATAGAAAAGTTTCATCAACATTGTATCTTACGCCAATTCCTACGGCTGGACATATGCTCTACCAGCATTGGGAAAACCACCAGCAGACCTTGATGTAAAGCTTCAATAGAGATATATTTTCTTTGAACGAAAACTTCGTTTTTTCCAAGTAATGTAGAAACTAAATGACACGAACTAAAGAGTAGAGAGATTTAACGTTATTCCCAACTTCGCCTGTGCACTCAGTGGTGTGTGGTATCTGGTTGGGACTCCGCAATGACTTGCAGATCTCTGACTAGGGAGAGCAGACGGGGGCGGTGCTGTGGGTCACTGTCAAGGGTGCGCTGGGAAAGCTGCCACAGGCGGCCTCGGACCACCTGGTCCTGAATACAAGACTCACCCAATATTGCAATGAGTTGCAAGAAGGAGTACACGTCGGTAGCAGGAGAAATTGGCTTCCTCTGCATGATTTCGGGGGCCATCCAGTAATGTATGCGTGGGTCAGCTTATACAGTTACCACCTGGCCAGCGTAATCGCTCAGACCATAGTCGATGATGTGGAAGACTGGGCCATCGTCGGTCTGGGTGACCGTCACGTTATTGTACTTGAAGTCAACATGAATGACCCCCTTATCATGAATTTCTTTCAGTCTGTAGCCAATGGAGATGAGAGACTGGATAACCTCCAGGTCGCTGCAATCTTGCAGATAGTCCTCGTAGGCTTGCCCAGCGTAGGACATGAGGAGTCTTAGGGGATGGAAAGCGAGCCCCTTGAGCAATGGGGCCCCTCCAGCTCCGGCCAGGGTGATGTGAATGGCAGCTTCGTGCAGGAGAGGGTCCTTCTTGCCCTCGTCTATCAATGTTTTAAGGACCATATCTTGTGCGTTGTATCGCACGAGCTGAACTGATCCATCGGCGCCCTCTCCAATATCCCGAAATACTTCAATGTTACGCAGCTGGACCTCACTGAGGATGTATTCCGCGAGGTATGCTTCCAAGTTGAGACCGGCCACGACTGGAGGGAGGGATGCAGTTGGTGGGTGGGTTTGTTGGGCCACGACTGGTGGGGGTGATGCATTTGGTGGGTAGGTTTGTTGAGCCACGACTGGCTGGGGGGATGCAGTTGGCGGGTGGGTTTGTTGGGCCACGACTGCCGTTGATAAGGGGGTGGGTTGTGGAACGATGGTGGGGGAGTCTACTACTTCCCCACAGGTGACTAATATGTGTATCCCGCGAGCTCCAAGTCTCTCCCGCAGAGCGGCAGCATTGCGGGCAGCAACAATGCGGTTCACTCTCGCCTGCCGCTCGTCCACCGCAGGCTCCTGTCGAGGGCGACGACGTTCCCGACGAACGGTGTGCTGGCGACGCCACGCAATAGCCTGTTGACGCTCCCATTGACTCGCCCTTCTCCGGGTTTCGACGATTCGAGTAACTCTGTCCATACGGAAGGTATTTTGTTATTGTCCTTTTGATGAGATTTGTGTAGGCACACGAACTTTCATAGCCGTTTTGAGACAAAAATATGAAGGTATGTTTAGTTGAGATAGAAACGATTAACTTACATAGTGGTGTTATGTAGATAAGATAGATACATAGTTAACATACAGTGGTTGAGAAACGTGAGGACATAATGAACAAAATGGTGTAGTAAACATATAATGAATTTGAGATGAACTTTAGTGTAGTGAACTTTCATAGCCGTGTTGAGACAAAAATATGAAGGTATGTTTAGTAGAGATAGAAACGATTAACTTACATAGTGGTGTTATGTAGATAAGATAGATACATAGTTAACATACAGTGGTTGAGAAACGTGAGGACATAATGAACAAAATGGTGTAGTAAACATATAATGAATTTGAGATGAACTTTAGTGTAGTGAACTTTGATAGCCGTGCTGACCCAAAAATATGGAGGTGTATTTAGTAAAGATAGAAACGATTAAATTACATAGTTGTGTTATATAGATAAGATAGATATATAATTAACATACAATACTTTAGAAACGTAAGGACATAATGAACACAAGGGTGAACACAAAGGTGTAGTGAACATGTGATGAATTTGAGATGAACTTTAGTGTAGTGAACTTTCATAGCAGTTTTGAGCCAAAAATATTGAGGTGTATTTAGTAAAGATTTCATCTAAATGTTTTACATATAATCAACCAGAGGCCATTCCTCCCTCCCTGCCTGCAGGGTTCAAGGTTTTCTAGAAGGTTCTCGAAGATTCTGGTAAGATCATTACCTTTGAGAGGTCGTCGTTAGGTGATAGTCAGGTTCACTCTATGGTTGGTGTTTGTAGTTGGTTGTCCGAGGACGTTGTTATATCCATTTTGTAATTGTTGACTTTCAGGTAGGAAGTACTCATATACGATGGATCCTTGTACTCACAAGAACATTATGACCTTCTTCAAGATTTATCTTCACTACAACTTTATCATCACTACACCCTTGCGGTTGAAGTCAATGGTCACAATCACTACAACCTCAACACGACTGGTCTTATACCTAACTCATATTATCACTACATCCAAGTACATGTATTTCTTGCAGAATAACGCAGATATCAGTGATTTCTGTGAAAGTTAACATATACACTGTAGCCTTACGTACCTATCGATCTATCTAAATATTTATACTTTTACCAATCTATCGATCTATCTATCTACCTTTCTATATCGGAAAGTCAACAAAATCAATGATAATGAGGTATAACAACGTCCTCTCAATGGCAGTCCCTTACCAGAATCTTCGAGAACCTTCTAGAAAACCTTTGAACCCTGCAGGCAGGGAGGGAGGAATGGCCTCTGGTTGATTATATGTAAAACATTTAGATGGAATCACATCTTTTCTTATCAGGTCCCATGATGTAAGGGTTAGCACTCTGGGCTCTAAATCCAGCAATCCGAGTTCGAATCTCGTTGGGACCTCACCTTTTCAGTTTTCTTAGAAACTGATGATGGAACTGAGCCATATAGTTGACCTTCGATGGACATATATTTCTTACGGCCCACCATTTTATTTAAGTATGAAGATCTCACGGCAGAGAGGAAACGTGTGATATTCAAAATCAAAAGCCGCAATTGCCCTCATGGTAATGGTCGACATGTTTGCAGACAGATGACACAGACATGTGAGAAGTTAGACAAATATGGACGTTCCTGGTTGCTGTATAGCCTAGGTTTATTATCACTTGTAATGAAGGAGAAATGTTGCACATTATTCCACACCTTTTTATTTAGGCTAGGTTAGGCTACGATGAATAGGGTCCATAACGTAACAGAGCTGGGAAATGCATCATATCGGATCTGTATTTGTGCAAAATGGCGCAAGTTTGTGGAAGTGATTTACGCAATGCCGGAGAGAATCCACCTCCACCAGAAATAATGTCTCAGACCATACAATATCTGCTGTTGGACGAGCAGGGGACATTAGACCAATATATTCCTGTAGTTTACTGCTCTTCCCAAACACGCAGCAAGACATTCGTAAAAGCGTTAAACTAAACTTTTCCATCGGTTTTCAAATCTTTAATTACTTACACCAGTTCCAACAGATGGAAAAAATCATTTGAAAAATCAGAAATTATTTGCCTATAAAAAGCATTTTGATCGATCGTACCAAATATTCAATTATTTCTGTACCCGACAAAATATTCAGTCACTCCTATATCCGACATTTTTCCTGCTGGCTGGTGCCGTTAAAGTCATATGGTAATTTACCGCAATTAGATTATAGATATATTCATCTATATGGAATGGCTCAGCGTGAAGAAACATATATATTTTCACTAAATCCTCCTCTTCACTACACTCCCATCTTCACTACATAGTTCTAACACAACATCTTGACTACACCATTGTATGACCACATTATCATATTGTGTTCGTATCTTCACCACAGCCTCGACAAAATTGATGTTTTCTTTACACATCAGGGTAGATGGCCATCTTTATGATGACAGAGAATACACATAACATATTAAACCCCTTATATTTAGTCACTTTAATCTAATTTCTGCTGATAAAAACGAATTATAATGACAATCCTTGTGTTCTGTGATGGGACATTGTACGGGTGAAGGAACTGTTGTTAGGCACATGTATTAAACTATTGAGAAATAAACTTAACTGTATTAAAGTATTGACTTCACTATATTAGACTTCTCTATATTAAGCTATGCTAGGATATGATCAGTTCCCAGGTTATATAAGGGCGGGAGCCGGGACCGAGAGCATCATTTGAGCTGTGACCTCTGTCGAGTGAACATCTCTGCTCCGCCTTGCAAGCTCCCTCAACCTTTCCTCGAACACTTCAATATAATAATGTTCACCAAGGAGGTAGGACGATCCTCCTTTGTCCAGGAGATGGAATTTGAATATGTCCATGTATTTGACATGGGCTATGGCTGTGTGGACATGGAAGTGGAATACCCAGACGTGGAAGTGATGGATGGAGTGGAATTTGGCTGTGTGGATATGGAGGTGGAATACCCAGACGTTGAAGAGATGGATGGAGTGGAATTGATGGAATACCCGGACGTGGAAGTCATGGATGGAGTGGAATTTGGCTGTGTCGATAAGGAGGTGGAATATCCAGAAGTGGAATTGGAGGAAATGGAATATGGGTGAAGCTGGTATGAAGGCCATATGGATTTGGTGAAGGTTGACCTCGTAATGTGTTGACGTAAAATAGGTCAACCACTGTGACCATGTGGCGGGGAGGGCCACATCCACCAACCACGAAGCGAGCCCCACCACGGAGAAGTATCCTGGCTGCATCCACGTACGAGAACCACCGCGGGATTGCCGTCATCCAGCACCCCTGCTATGCCTCCTACAAGAAGGCACTTCTTGCCAACGTGACACCACTTTCCGTCAACGGTCGCTGTGCAAAAGTGAAACCTCACCGTCCCACTGATGCTGACCAAGTGATCTCGCCCACTCAAATGGAACTGCAGCCCACACGCCCTACCAGACCCACCATCCATGAGGAAATGCAGCCCACCCCACTTGTCAGGGAGACATGGCAGGTCTCAAGACCTGTCAGGCCCACCATTCAAGACCGACTTGGTCCCCCAACACATGTCAGGCCCAGCGTTCTAGACCGACTGGGACCAATAACACATGACATGTCCTACGTTACAGACCGACTGCACTGCGCACCACGTACGGACGTTAAAAGGCGTGTCGAGATGACACACGTTCCCCGTGCCAAAAGATTCAGTTCGTGAGGAACCTGAGTTCTTTCTTCCTGCTGGTGCTGCAGGAGAACACGGCCCTAGAGTGGACACTGGAGGTGTGTTTGTGTTTGTGTTTGGGTTATCACTGAGGAACCAACACCAAGACAACTTTAATTTCGCCCCGACAAGGATTACGTTAATCTGGCGGAAGTCTGGCTTTCTCCCAGTAGTGGATGGCAGATAATATCTACATAGGGAAGTTGAAAAACAAAGAAAAAAAAGGGGAACATTATCCCGTCCAAAAAAAAATACATAAATTCACGGGGATAATTTCCTTCGTCTTCAAAGAAAAAATGAAACTCTTCCGACGCTACCGTGCCTTCCATAAAGCAACCCTCAAAGAAATCATTTTCTACGCAATGTGCAAGGAGTCGGTTAGCCAATCTTCATATGGCTGGGGCTATTCTTCCCTCTGATTGATTCATTTTTCAAGATTAAGGAAAGTTATAATAAAAATATTGTATTGAGTTTCTCCGTTGGCGTCAGGGTAAACACCCATCCCCCCCGAAGCTTGGTTACCTTTCCGTGGTGGGGGGGACTTCATGGATTGGGCAGTAGCAACCATCGTTGGTTGCTTCTGTTCAATCCATGAACGAAAAACCAAGCATCTTGAACGTAATTGTCGTATAAATTCACTTGGTGTCAAAACTTACGCGAAAGCGGTTGTCTCAATTTTGTCAGAAATGTTTGTGCGTTTCGGTCTGCTGGCGGGAGTCGGTTTGGCGCGGTGGTCATAAGAGAATACGAGGGAGATTGGCAACCGTCCCAGAAGTAGCTACAGTGAGGCCCAGCAGCTGTCCCTAATACTGTGGAAGGCACTCATGTAAGGTGTGCAGTGAGGCGCACCAGTAACGAGGGAAACGGACAACCAAAACAGCAATCTTGATCATCAGGAGGCTATCCAATGCTCAGAGTAGATAAGGACGATTATTGTATGGCTTCGCTCAGAGGATGAAAATCTTAGCCGTGAAAATCAACAAGTAAAATAACTAGTAGTTAGTGGTAGTGAAGTGGAATTACCGTATTTCTGTGGTCTTAATAGTAAAACGGAACTTTTCGTTTTCTCCATCAATCTAGAGGTGTTGTAGACCACCATCCTTAAGGTTGTAAGGTAATGGTAACTACAAGGTTATGACCTCAGCAAATATGTGATGGAAAGTGCAGGAAATGTGGTAATGTATATAATATGAATTATATAGTTGTATAATAAATGTGTCTTAAAATTTAGTCTTCTCTTTGCCCGTTCATTAATTCAAATACAGGTAAGTTTTCTTTCTAACGAGGTGGGATAAGCTACGTCCACTCGGCTTATGAATGTGGTGACTTTCCCTTCATTACCACAATGGTGTGCTGAACTGAAGATGTAGAATTTCGTAGACGAAACTAAGATAGGAAATCAATCTACATCAAAAATTGAACTTATGCATCTTTAGATGGACATAAAACAAACGGACGGAGGAGCACACTGGAGCAAATCAATTTCATTATCATCACTTAAAGTAGGCCTTTCAACTAGTTGTGGCTTTAAAGCAAACTTTTTCTAGCCAAGGTTTAGTTAGCACCTTAACTAATCCCCACGACCTTACCTTAAGAAATATTTTCAGAAGGTACTGTCCGAACATATTTCTAAGGTAAGGTCATTTAGGTTTGGTTTAGATGCTACCCTAACCTAGGCTAGAAAAAGTTTCCTTTGCTTCAGAGCCCCAGCTACGTAGATGGGCTACTGTTGATATTAAACAGTAATAGAAAGGTGATAAAACTGAGATGAAATGAATAAAAAAGATGGAATGGGTCAGTTGAAAGTTGAAGTATTTGCTAGATACAATTTTTGGCAGATCCAAATGCATCCTAAAGTCAGTCACTTAAATCACAATGCTGAATATTGTTTTAATTGTTGGAACTAGTTATCAAGCTTAAAGGGATGCCATTATAATAACTTCATATACCTGTATAGGATCTCTTAAACTTCTTTTCCCTAAAGCTGAATGGATTTAAGTAGTTTAATCTGCTCTCTGAATTTGTTTCTCAGTCCAGTAATCATCTTTGTAGATTACCTCAGTAATTTCTCCATTCAATGTCTTCCTTTTCAAATTAGTTGACGACCAAAGCAGTACAATATCCAAGCTGGGATGACTATGTTTTAGGAAGGTGAGAGGTCAGGTTATGCAAGAATGTTAGAAATGGCTTCCATCAGTTTCTACCCTATCTACTCTAAATATTTTGGGTTATTAGAACCTAGAGATTTATGAGTAGATAATACAATATAGTTATCTTGGCAAGATATCCAACATGAGATTATAGTCACAATAACAATATAGTCATAAGGCCAATATATAGTCACCGGAATATTATATTTATCATGATAATGTATCACTTATGACAAAATATGCATGATTAAAAAATGACAATATAGCACTTATAAAAGATATCCCATTGCTAATATAGCCAAGGTGACGATATATACACGATAGTACTGTAACGAAAATAAGAAGATAGTCAAAATGACAACATGGTCATAATGACAATACTGCCACTATGTATATATATTCTCCATGACACTATAGCTACACTGACAGTAAAGCTATCTTCACAGAAGTGTAAAATTTAAAATACAGCAAACGACAATATAGCCACCATGACAATACAGCCATCTTGACAATAAAGTCACGATATAAATCAATCGCCAGCACATTAGAAACGCGTCGAGAGTAATTTACAGACTTTATAGATATCATGAAAATATAGCCCCCATATCAATATATTTGCTATGACAATTTAGCCATTATGATAATACAGTCACGTCGACAATGTATTCACTATGACAATAAAACTACCATGATCATATAACTGATATGACAATATAGTCAAAGGAAAAATATAGAAACATTCAACTTATATTCACAAAGGCAATATAACCACCTGACAATATAGATAGTGTAAATAAATAGTCGTTTTCGGATCATAGGAAACATATAGACTCCAGGACAATATAGTCTCTGTGAAAAAACAGTGACTCAGACAGGATTTATCATTATAATATAGTCGTAACTTTATAGTTGTCATGTAATTGTAGTCACCATGACAAAATTATCACAATGAAATAAAACGGTATTACAATATAGTTACCATAATTATACACCAATCATGATTATATAATCAGCAGGTTGACATAAACAATATCACAGTGTAAAAACCATGACAATATAAGGATGTGATGATATGATATCTATTCAATTACACTTACAATACCAAACATGCCGCCATGATAATATTATTATCATGATCATATAATGACAATAATATTGTAACTAATAACAAAATATATCCCGAACGACAAAATTAACCATAGCAATATAACCATCAAGTTGATATAGCGACCAAGATAATGTAGCCAGGACGACATTATATTGAAAATAACAATACAGCCACCATGCCAATGTCTTCCCCATGACAATGTAGCTACCATGAAAATATAGTAACCTTGACTATATATCTACCATGATAAAATATTTGAATTGAAAAATATCCACAACAAGAGTTTAGCTGCTAAAACACGATATCACCTTTCCAATATCGCCAAAATGTTATTATTACCATCATGACAATATACCGCCAGAAAAGAAATATATATACCCACTACTTGACAATATAGCTATTCTGACAATACTGCCAACATGAAAAGACAGTCACCTCCTTGTTATATAACAAAAATGACAAATAGCCATCATGGCAATATAGTGACCTAACAATACAGACATCATGGCAAAATAGCTACCATAACAATGTGATCTTAATGACAATATAGCCAACATGACTATATAGTCACAATGACAATACAACCACCGTGACAATACAGATAACATGACAGTACCGTCTCTAAGACAATATTGCCATCAATTCAACAAATTGAATGACAATATAGATATTATGGCAACACAGTCACCATGACAATATACTCAGAAATGTAATATAATCGCCATAATAAAATCATCCTATCATGAAAATGTAGCCACCTTACCATTTTGGTTTCCATTGCAATGTAGCTACAGTAATAAAAGATTTACCAAGACAGTACTGAAACCATAACAATATAGCATATCATGGCAATGTAGTCACCTGATAATTTAATCAAAATGACAATTTCTACTCTATAATGACATATCCTCAAGGGCAATATCAACACCATTAAAAAAGCTTCTATGAAAATAGTCACTATGACATTATAAATATCAGGATAAAAAAGTCACCATGACAATATAGTTATCATGGCAATATAGCCACTATGACATTATAGTCATAATGACAATATAGTCGCTGTGACAATATTGTCACCATGATGATATGATTATCATGATGATATATCGATTATGACAAATTATGCAAGAGTTAAATAATGACAATATATCACCTATAGAAAAAGATCATCTTGCCAATATAGCTAAGGTGACGATATATATACATCATAGCAATGTAACTGATATGAAAAGATAGCCAAAATGACGGTATGTTCATAATGACAATACTGCCACTATGAAAATATGTTCCCCAACTGCCACTATGGAAATATGTTCCCATGACACTATAGCTACACTGACAATAAAGCCATATTCACATAAGAGTAACATTGAAAATACAGCTACATTGTCATGGTGACGATATTGGCATGGTGGCTCTATTGTTATTTTCAATATAATGCCATCCTAACTACATTATCTTGTTCGCTATATTTACTTGCTGGCTATATTGCTATGGTTAATTTTGTCGTTGGGAATATATTATGTCAATAACTACAATTTTGTTTTAATCGTATGATCATAATAATAATATTATCATCACGGCTTATTTGGTAATGTGAGTGCAAGTGTATGGATGTCTTATCATTGTAAGACTCACGCACACTTCCATTAACTTTTCATTAGGTATTTGTCATTATCATTTTACTGTGAGTTACATAGAGTTAGATGCATGTTGCCACGGGCTCACTGTTTCCACGGGCTACTGTTAATCAGGATGTTTGAACACGTAAGAGCTGATCTGTTATTTGAACACGTTGTTGAATGGGTGTTGACGGACTCCAATATAACCCATGTCAGTGTGACCTGAGGAGACACACTGGCCAGCATCGTCACACTGTTCACTAGAGTGTGTCGTAGTGTGTCATAAGACTATAGCCCAGAGTACTACAGATGGACGTACACGTTTTGTTGTAATAAATCTACAAAGGCCGCCTGATCTTCATTGAGTAACACAGACGAAGAAGACCTGATTTCCTTCCTCTCAACTCAACCTTACAAATGGTGGCAGTGACGTAAGAACCCACGTGACCACACACGACCGTCACATCTACTTCATATTTCTACGTCTGGTGTTGCCAGCAGTCATACAAGCCTACCTGACACAGTCCTGGTGCTCCCTCATGTGGACGTTAAGGGCGGAACCCACGGCCGGCTACGTGCTCCGTCACCCGTACCTCAATGCATTGAAGATACGCCTTTATTGCATTGCTGATACTCTGCCGCTTGCAAGGACATCAAGACAGCGCCACCGCCGTGCAGTGTTGTCATCACATCCAGACGTGTCAAGCAAGGTCAGCCATCCTGCCAACACCAACGTGGAGGTCATCTTGTCAACCGCTCCAGAGACGCGTCATCATCAGACGTGGCGACATCCCAGACGTCAGCATCGCGTGGTCCAGCCCTTGTCGCTCACTCAACTTTCCTACTAGCGAGCCGCTACTCTGCACACATCTCCACCTCGCTACACCCAGCCAGCCGCTACTCTGCACACGTCTCCACCTCCCTACACCCAGCCAGCCGCTACTCTGCACAAGTCTCCACCTCGCTGCACCCAGCGAGCCGCTACTCTGTACACGTCTCCACCTCGCTACACCCAGCGAGCCGCTACTCTGCACATGTCTCCACCTCGCTACACCCAGCGAGCCGCTACTCTACACACGTCTCGAACTCGCTACACCCAAGACGTCTTCGTAAGCGAATCTCCCATTCAGATAAGAACTTTGTCAAAATCTTTCACCCTGTGAGATATGCTCTTTTTGGTGTAACTAGTTCCTAGTCTACAGTATAAATACAGACATATATATATACTTCTGGGTAATATGATTATTCATCTTTGTAGTTTACAAATTAATCTAAGTTTTCAGTTATTCTTGCATATATTCTTTCTTATGTTTTCATACATTGGTACTATTGTTTTTGGTGATGATTACTTTCATATACAGAGTCTTGTATTGATATGTTATATTGTTATGCCAGCCTTTTTATTGCCTTTATTTCATTACAATATTTTCAAATATCATTCATGTTATGTATTTTGGATTAGGACAATAGTGTTCATTGTATTTCAAATTTCTGGGGGATTAATATATACACACTTTAATAAGGTTGTATCATATGTCCGAAGATATTCCATAGGGTAATCGTAAAGGTTCATATGTACTTAGGAATTTACCTAGAATCACTTATTATGAACGGAACCAGCCTTCTAAAATGGTGACGTCACACAAAGTTGTTTTGACAGATTCTGGTGACACAGATGACCCACAGAAACCTTCTCACACGTTACCACACCCACACCCACCTCCCCCGCCACATCACAAAAACTCAGGACAATCAATTCCTTCAACAAAAAAACTGTTTTCACACTAAAACAAGCTAGGGAACCACACGAGTTATTTGATGGTAAACTGTCAAATTCTGATCGGTGGATTAGAAATGCAGAGGACATTGTTGAACATAATGGTGATTCAGGAGACAGAGCGCTTATATCGGCTGCTAAAAATCTCATTGATTTCCACCAGCCTAACAATTAAGCTAGGGTTGTCTATGACTCAGATGACATTGGAAACTGTACATCTTGGGAGGAATTTAAAACGTTAAATTAGGTTGTGAGGAATCATTCTCAGATAGTTTACTACACGTCCTTTTACGTGCTCTTAACACAACATACTTGGATGATACGTCAGTCCCTGATCACTGGAGTACCTTACATGGAAGAATGAGATTAGTTAGGCAGGCTTATGAATCCTCACACTGGATATCAGCCATGATGAATCCTGAAAAACATGTGCAAACACTCATGCGATTATTACACATAACCTTCATTCTCAAGGACCTGACCTCCAGACATAAGGCGACGGTTACTTAATGAGAACATCGACACATCATTGTGGGTCAGTAACAAAAGTGTTGAATTACACTCAAAAGAAAGGTGGATATTCCAACACCAAGACACTGGGGATGGTGTCGGCTTCCCAAAGTGTGAGGAAACATTCTAGTGATCAACACAATCATTCTTCTCATGGTCAAATACAGCGATTCAGTGATGACAAACACTCACATAAAGTGACGTGCTTCCGGTGTGGCCAACCAGGACATAAAGCGAATGTGTGTCCTTACACATGGGACTCATTCTCACGTGAGCCTCGACCAGAACAACAAACGCAGTCAACAAACCATGTCATCACAGCCTCGGTCGTCACAATTCTGCCGACCTAGTCATGATTTCCTCCAGTCAGACATCAGGCTGACCTTCACCCGCTCGCAACCAACACCACCAAGCAGGTGTTCATATCATAGCAACGCTGGACACACTTCAACCGAGCCTCAGCTAGACACACTTCAGCCGAGCCTCAGCTAGACACACTTCAGCGGAATGTCGAGCATTAGCTAGACAGACGTCACCTAACACAGGTTCATCATGTCATTATCAACAATGACAATCTCTCTCTCATGACAAGACTCCATCACATAAGGAACTCTTAAGACATCTTCATTCTTCGCCATTTTCTCACATTACAAGTTTCGATTTAGTGGGTTCTTTCCAGGATAAGTCAGTCACAATCTTTCTAGACAGCGGCGCTGAAGCAGATGTCATTCATTATAATTTTATTCAACCATTAATGGGGCGCACTCAACTTGTTAAATACTCGGACTTTTACCCATCCCTTCAAAGTATCTCAAATGAAAATCTCGACGTAAGGGGCACTATTAAAATGAACATTCACATAGGCGACTCGGTCATGACCGTCACCCCTTACATTGTTCGTGGTGTAACGTTTCCTGCTAACTTGTTACTAGGACGCCACTCTATGTGTGGCACAACATAAGATCTGTCCTATTTATCATGATAATGTGGTTTGTGTTGATAATACGTTCCTGCCATTGTCAGAGAAGAGTTCTCACTCAGTCAGGGTCATTAATACATCTGCTCCCACGTCCTGCTTCCCGGTAGACAATACGCATCCTTTTTACTTTTCTACTCATCATTGCCCTGGTAAACTGAGAACCAACATGACTCTGCATAGTGACACATTAACGAAGGTTCCACTCTCACTTTCTCGAACATGGATGAATGATCATGAACTTAGACATAGTCAGGGTGATCTCGCACTAAGAATAGTTGCTGAACCTTCCTCACTAACTGTCACACGACTATCCATGATGGACGCCTCTATTCATGAGACCCCAGATGGAGAGGTCACCATATACATTGCCAATACGTGACCCCACTCCCGTCCGTCTCCGTAGAGGGGCCAAGCTTGTGGAATTCTCCGTTTTGAAGTCCGGAATTCAAGACGAGGAATTGCATGAGTTTAACATCCGTCTAGTCTCACATTCCATTAACCCACCACCACCTACTCCTCCTACCCCTGACTCAGCAGTGCACGGCTTGAGTCAGCTCCCCACCCACCATCACCCCTGACATGATATCCAAGGTAGGATTAACCAAACATGTTGACCAGTTAACAGACTTACTTAACCAGTCTAGGTCTACTATTGCCTCATCAGGAGAACCACTCGGTAGAACTCATTTGGATGTTCACACTATTAACAGAGAAAGACACGCAAGTCCCATTTACGTCCCAGATTATCGTCTGCCACACACACGCGCACAGAGACATAGCAAACAAACTTGTTCAGGACATGTTGAAAGATAAGGTTATAGAGGAATCACGATCACCATGGAATTCACCACATCTGATCGTTCCGAAAAAGGACGAAACTTTTAGACCTAGTCATAGATTTTAGAAAACTCAACAAAGTCACTTTGAAAGATTGTTTCCCATTACCAGTGGTATCAGAGCTTCTTCATAGCCTCGGTAACAATAAGGTATTTTCAACTTTGGATTTATTGAGCGGATTTTGGCAGATTCCCTTGTCAGAGGAAAGCCGCCCCTGACTGTGTTCAGTACGCCAGATGGTCATTGGCAGTTCATATGCATCATGGCCTTCGGTCTTCATTCCTCACCGGTGATCACCTTCTCAAGGTTAATGACTAACATTTGTCGTCACATGTTGGGCAAAGAATTATTGGTTTATCTTGATGATATAATTGTCATGTCTCCAGATATTGCTTCTCATTTCAAAAGTCTTGAGAGAGTATTTCTACGACTTCAGGATGCGAACATAAAAGTCAAGTTATCCAAATATTCCTTTCTACAAACAAGAATTAATTACTTAGGTCACACCGTTGATGAAAACGGTATTCAACCTAATGCAGATAAAGTCAAAACCATTGTAGAATGGCCAGTCCCTTCCACAACAGACAAGGTCAAATCCTTCCCTGGTTTAGCAGGATATTATCAAAGATCTATCGCTAATTTCGCGAAGATCGCAACCCACTCACTTCACTTCTGAAACAGGGAGTTACATTCCAGTGGTCTACAGCCCAAGACAGTGCGTTTAACTTACTCAAGCGACACTTGATCGAGGCGCCTATCCTTCGATTTCCCAACTTTGAGAAACCCTTCGTTTTACACACAGTTGCTTGTAAACAGGGTCTTGGAGCTGTACTTATGCAGGAGTCAAGTAGGGGTAGACTTTTTCCCATAGCCTATGCGAGCCGTTCATGTTCAAAGACGGAATCGGAATACTCAGTAACTTAGTTAGAAAGCCTTGCACTTATTTGGGCACTCAAACATTTTAAGGAATATATGGTTACCTTATTACAGTTTATACAGATCACTGGGCACTGTTAGGTATTTTTCAGCGACACGATCCTACACGAAGGTTTCAGAGGTGGTTTTTAACTATACAAGCATTTGAACCAGATTTTCGTTTTGTTTCTGGCTCATTCAACGTAGTTACAGACGCGCTTCCCCGCAGTGGGTGCAGCCACTGTAAATAATAGCCTCGTATATTTTGATGTAGAGAGGTTGAGACAGCATCAACGGGATGACTTAGTCTGGGGTCCTGTCATAGAATTCCTAGAGCGTATAAGATCTTCCTTGGATGCTAAAACAGTTGTCCCAGTCAGAGAATTGTATTTAGCACAGTGAGGGAGTCTTGTGCAGGGACGCGAAATTAGGAGTGCTCGCCCGTGTTATTAAACAAACAATCATTCCAACAACATTAGTACAGAATTTCTTGAAGTTAGCACATGATTCACCGCAGACCGCACACCCAGGCCGCACACCCAGGCTGCACACCCAGGCGACCCCAAGCCGCACATCCAGGCGACCCCAGGCCGCACACCCAGGCCGCATACCCAGGCCGCACACCCAGGCTGCACACCCAGGCGACCCCAGGCCGCACACCCAGGCGACCCCAGGCCGCACACCCAGGCCGCACACCCAGGCTGCACACCCAGGCGACCCCAAGCCGCACACCCAAGCGACCCCAGGCCGCACACCCAGGCCGCACACCCAGGCTGCACACCCAGGCGACCCCAAGCCGCACATCCAGGCGACCCCAAGCCGCACATCCAGGCGACCCCAGGCCGCACACCCAGGCCGCATACCCAGGCCGTACACCCAGGCTGCACACCCAGGCGACCCCAAGCCGCACACCCAGGCGACCCCAGGCCGCACACCCAGGCCGCACACCCAGGCTGCACACCCAGGCGACCCCAAGCCGCACATCCAGGCGACCCCAAGCCGCACATCCAGGCGACCCCAGGCCGCACACCCAGGCCGCATACCCAGGCCGCACACCCAGGCTGCACACCCAGGCGACCCCAAGCCGCACACCCAGGCGACCCCAGGCCGCACACCCAGGCCGCACACCCAGGCTGCACACCCAGGCGACCCCAAGCCGCACACCCAGGCGACCCCAGGCCGCACACCCAGGCCGCACACCCAGGCTGCACACCCAGGCGACCCCAAGCCGCACATCCAGGCGACCCCAAGCCGCACATCCAGGCGACCCCAGGCCGCACACCCAGGCCGCATACCCAGGCCGCACACCCAGGCTGCACACCCAGGCGACCCCAAGCCGCACACCCAGGCGACCCCAGGCCGCACACCCAGGCCGCACACCCAGGCTGCACACCAAGGCCGCACCCCCAGGCGACCCCAGGGAGCACACCCAGGCGACCCCAGGCCACACACCCAGGCTGCACACCCAGGCCGCACACCCAGGCCGCACACCCACGCTGCACACCCAGGCGTCCCCAGGCCGCACACCCAAGCGACCCCAGGCCGCACACCCAGGCGACCCCAGGCCGCACACAGAGGCCGCACACCCAGGTTGCACACCCAGGCGACCCCAGGCCGCACACCCAGTCGACCCCAGGCCGCACACCCAGGCCGCACACCCAGGCGACCCCAGGCCGCACACAGAGGCCGCACACCCAGGTTGCACACCCAGGCGACCCCAGGCCGCACACCCAGGCGACCCCAGGCCGCACACCCAGGCGACCCCATGCCGCACACACAGGCCGCACACCCAGGCAACCCCAGGCCGTACACCCAGGTCGCACACCCAGGCTGCACACCCAAGCGACCCCAGGCCGCACACCCAGGCCGCACACCCAGGCCGCACACCCAAGCTGCACACCCAGGCGACCCTAGGCCGCACACCAAGGCTGCACGCCCAGGCCGCACACCCAGGCCGCACACCAAGGCTGCACACCCAGGCCGCACACCCAGGCCGCACACCCAGGCCGCACACCCAGGCTGCACACCCAGGCGACCCCAGGCCGCACACCCAGGCCGCACACCCAGGCTGCACGCTCAGGCGACCCCAAGCCGCACACCCAGGCGACCCCAGGCCGCACACCCAGGCCGCACACCCAGGCCGCACACCAAGGCTGCACACCCAGGCCGCACACCCAGGCCGCACACCCAGGCTGCACACCCAGGCGACCCCTGGCCGCACACCCAGGCTGCACGATCAGGCGACCCCAAGCTGCACATCCAGGCGACCCCAGGCCGCACACCCAGGCCGCACACCCAGGCCGCACCCCAAGGCTGCCACACCCAAGGCCGCACACCCAGGCCCGCACCACCCCAGGCCGCCACACCCAGCTGCACACCCAGGCGACCCCAGGCCGCACACCCAGGCTGCACGATCAGGCGACCCCAAGCTGCACATCCAGGCGACCCCAGGCCGCACACCAAGGCCGCGCACCCAGGCTGCACACCAAGGCCACACACCAAGGCTGCACACCCAGGCCCCGCACACCCAGACAGACCAGCAGCACACCCAGGCCGCCCACCCAAGTGCCATCCAGCCGCCACCCAGGCCTGCCACCCAGACCCCAAGTCTGCCGCCACCAGGACCAGGCACCAGGCCAGCGACCGACCCGGCGACCAGGCGCACCAGGCCGCACCCCAGTGCACACGGCACCGCGCACCAGCCCGCCGCACAGGCGACGCCCACCGGCCGCACACACACACAGGACCCCGCGACACCAGCACCCGACCAGCCAACCGGCGCGCGCACACCCAGGCCGCACACCCAGGTTGCACACCCAGGCGCCCAGGCGACACCAGGGACCCCGCACACCAGGCACACCCAGGCGACCCCAGCCGCAACAGAGGCGACACCAGTGCACACCAGGCAACCAGGCACACCAGGCCACACCCAGCGCCCCAGGCCGCACACAGGCGCACACCCAGGTGCCACCAGGCGACCCCAGGCCGCACACCCAGGACCCAGGCCGACACAAGGCCGCACAACCAGCCGCACACCAGGCACCCAGGCAGACACCCAGGCCGCACACCCAGACGACCAGGCCGCATACCCAGGCCGCACACCAGGCGACCCAGCCGCACACCCAGGCGACCCCAGGCCGCACACCAGGCCGCACACTCAGGCCGCACACCCAGGCTGCACACCCGGCCGCACACCCCATGCCGCACACCAGGCTTCCACGCCCAAGCTGCACATCCAGGCCGCACACCCAGGCTGGCACACCCAGGCCACCCCAGGCCGCACACCCAAGCCCGCACACCCCGCTGCACACCCAGGCCGCAGCAGCCAGGCGCACCCCAGGCGCCACCAGGCCGCACTCCCAGGCTGCACACCCCAGGCGCACACCCAGGCCGCACACCCGAGCCCGCACACCCTGGCTGCACACCAGGCGACCCCAGGCCGCACACCCAGGCGACCCCAGGCCGCACCACAGGCGACCCCAGGCCGCACACCCAGGCGACCCCGGCCGCACACAGCAGACCCACACAACAAGGCCCCAGCCAACACCCAGGCGACCCCAGGCCGCACACAGCAGGCGATCCCCAGGCCGCACACCAGAGACCACACCCCCAGGCCGCAACACAGGCAGACCACAGGCCGCACACCCAGGCGACCCCAGGCCGCACACCCTGGCCGCACACCCAGGCTGCACGCCCAGGCGACCCCAGGCCGCACACCCAGGCTGCACGCCCAGGCGACCACAGGCCGCACACCCAGGCGACCCCATGCCGCACACACAGGCCGCACACCCAGGCGACCCAAGGCCGTACACCCAGGCGACCCCAGGCCGCACACCCAGACGACCCCAGGCCGCACACCCAGGCCGCACACCCAGGTCGCACACCCAGGCGACCCCAGGTCGCACACCCAGGTCGCACACCCAGGCGACCCCAGGCCGCACACAGAGACCGCACACCCAGGCCGCAAACCCAGACGACCCCAGGCCGCACACCCAGGCCACACACCCAGGCCGCAAACCCAGGCGACCCCAGGCCGCACACCCAGGCGACCCCAGGCCGCACACAGAGACCACCTACCCAGGCCGCAAACACAGGCGACCCCAGGTCGCACACCCAGGCCGCACACCCAGGCCGCACACCCAGGCCGCACACCCAGGCTGCACACCCAGGCGACCCCAGGCCGCACACCCAGGCCGCACCCCCAGGCCGCACACCCAGGTGACCCCAGGCCGCACACCCAGGCTGCACGCCCAGGCGACCCCAGGCCGCAAAACCAGACTGCACACCCAGGCGACCCCAGGCCGCACACCCAGGCCGCACCCACAGGCCGCACACCCAGGCGACACCAACCGCACACTCAGGCTGCACGCTCAGGCGACCCCAGGCCGCACACCCAGGCATCCCAGGCCGCACACCCAGGCCGCACACCCAGGCGACCCCAGGCCGCACACCCAGGCTGCACACCCAGGCTGCACACCCAGGCGACCCCAGGCCGCACACCCAGGCAGCACACCCAGGCATCCCAGGCCGCACACCCAGGCGACCCCAGGCCGCACACCCAGGCGACCCCAGGCCGCACAGGTGCAGATACATGCTATAAGCAGACTCGTTTGAGGTATTTTAGGCCAAGATGCAGAGAAACTTTGCAGATCATATTTTGAGGTGCCAAACCTGTAACACTCATAAGGGAAGTCCCACTACCCCGCAGACTGTGTTGAAATATCCTTTACCTTCATACCCATGGGAAAGAGTTCATAAGGACATATTAGGAGGTTTTCCTAGGTCCATGGCAGGCTAGAGATACATTTTAGTAATTACTCATGCCTTCACGAGATATTGTGAATTAGTTCCAGTCCAAAATAAAGACGCAGCCACCTTTCGCTAAGGTGTTCAAGCAACATAGACATAATGCGCCGAAGATTTTAGTCACAGATAATGGAGGGGAATTTAATAACTCATTATTAGAAGAACTCTGTAAATTGTATAACATAAGTAAATGTAATATAATGGCACAACCCCCAGCCTCGAATGGCCTGGCAGAAAGGTTGAACCGTAAGATCCTCCAGTGTCTTCCCACCAACATTAATTTTGACCATGATGAATGGAGTGAGTACCTGTCTGATGTCCGATGTTCATTAGATTCAGCTTATCATAAGTCAATTGGAGACACACCCTTCCACGCTTTACACGGTTTTGATAAAGTGTTGCCGTATGACATAATAGCGTCCCCTCCTTCATGTCCAGCGGTCCAGAAATCAGTTGTAGCAGAAAAATATCGCACGACTCAATTGATTCATCAAAGGATCAAAGAAAATCTAGGTGAAGCCACTACAACCTTCACGAACCAGGCTGATAAATCCACGAAACCATCAAAGGTGGCTCCCGGACTCTTGGTAATGGTGCAAGAATTTAACACTAGAAGTGATGTTCCTAAACTTGACCCAAAATTTTCTGGTCCCTATAGAGTCTTAGCTCATTAAAGGGACATAAGTTTAGGGTTTGACATCTAAATACAGGTGACATTCGTGAAGAACATGAGGACCACTTGAAAGTTTTACAGTATTGTGAACATGATCATCCCGGTACCACAACAGACAACACTCCTCAAATCCCAAACAATGTCACTCAACCAACTTCTACCACTGTTCAGTTTGTCCCCACACCAGAACCGACCTGGGGTGGTATGGGTGTGCGGCCTGTGTGTGCGGCCTGGGGTCGCCTGGGTGTGCGGCCTGTGTGTGCGGCCTGGAGTCGCCTGGGTGTGCGGCCTGAGGTTGCCTGGTTGTGCGGCCTGGGTGTGCGGCCTGTGTGTGCGGCCTGGGTGTGGGGCCTGGGGTCGCCTGAGTGTGCGGCCTGGGTGTGCGGCCTGGGTGTGCAGCCTGGGGTCGCCTGGGTGTGCAGCCTGGGTGTGCAGCCTGGGTGTGCGGCCTGGGGTCGCCTGAGTGTGCGGCCTGGGTGTGCGGCCTTGAGTCGCCTGGGTGTGCGGCCTGGGTGTGCAGCCTGGGGTCGTCTGGTTGTGCGGCCTGAGGTTGCCTGGTTGTGCGGCCTGGGTGTGCGGCCGGGGGTCGCCTGTGTGTGCAGTCTAGGTGTGGGGCCTGAGGTTGCCTGTGTATAAGGCCTGGGTGTGCGGCCTGGGTGTACAGCTTGGGTGTACTGCCTGGGTGTGCGGCCTGGGTGTGCGGCCTGGGTGTGCGGCCTGGGGTCGTCTGGGTGTGCGGCCTGTGTGTGCGACCTGGGTGTGCGGCCTGGGGTCGTCTGGGTGTGCGGCCTGTGTGTGCGGCCTGCGTGTGCGGCCTGGGGTCGTCTGGGTGTGCGGCCTGTGTGTGCGGCCTGCGTGTGCGGCCTGGGGTCGTCTGGGTGTGCGGCCTGGGTGTGCGGCCTGGATGTGCGGCCTGGGGTCGCCTGTGTGTGCGGCCTGGGGTCGTCTGGGTGTGCGGCCTGTGTGTGCGGCCTAGGTGTGCGGCTTGGGTGTGCGGCCTGGGTGTGCGGCCTGGAGTCGCCTGTGTGTGCGGCGTGGGTGTGCGGCCTGGGGTCGCCTGTGTGTGCGGCCTGGGTGTGCAGCCTGGGTGTGGCGGCCTGGGTGTGCAGCCTGGGTGTGGCGGCCTGGGTGTGCAGCCTGGGTGTGCGGCCTGGGGTCGCCTGTGTGTGCGGCTTGGGTGTGCGGTCTGGGGTCGCCTGTGTGTGCGGCTTGGGTGTGCGGCCTGTGTGTGCAGCCCGGGTGTGCTGCTTGGGTGTGCAGCCTGGGTGTGCGGCCTGGGGTCGTCTGGGTATGCGGCCTGTGTGTGCGGCCTGGGGTCGCCTGTGTGTGCGGCCTGGGGTCGCCTGGGTGTGCGGCCCGTGTGTGCGACCTGGGGCCGCCTGGGTATGCGGCCTGAGGTTGCCTGGTTGTGCGGCCTGGGTGTGCGACCGGGGGTCGCCTGTGTGTGCAGTCTGGATGTGCGGCCTGGGGTCGCCTGTGTGTACGGTGCAGAAGATAATGAAGCCGTGTATTGTGTTTATCTTAACTGCTAGAAAGTGTTCGTATTGCCATGAGATGGCGAGGTAATCGTGTTCGATGGTGTTGCGTTTGAGAATGGCGACTCCCTCGTGTCTACTGTCTGGAGACTGTCGTGATGTATACCCGTAATGTCTAATTTTGTATCCGTTGGTGATACATGTGATGTTATCACAATATGGGTTTTTTTTTTCTCTTCGAGGAGAGTGGCAATCAGATGACGGCCATTGTTATAGCTGCGCACGTTAAACTATAAGATTTTTAGCATTTTACGACTTATGGAAGTTTATTGGCCTTCTGTGTCTGTTGTCGATGAAGGCCGTTGACGCACCGTTTGAGTGTTTCACGTGTATCATGTTTCTAGTCGTGGGTCGGGATCTATCTGGTGAGGGGTCAGGAGAGGGGAGAGGGGAGGGGAGAGGATCATTGTCGACGAGTTGAAGGTCGAGGATGACCGTTGGTGGGTTGTCTGGTGTGTCGGCAAGGTCAGGTGCTGGGGCTCCTCTTGGAGGGTTAGGCGCGGGACGGAGGGAGGGGGAGGGGGGAGGGGGGGGATATGTGAGTGGAGGTTCGTGGGGAACTGTCGTGGTGGTGGAAGTTGGGACGGTGGGGGTGGGAGAGGAATCGGTATTTGGAGAGACAGTAGGATTGCTGTTGTTGGGTTGGGGGGTTGTGGATGGAGTTGTGTTAAGGGGTGCGGAGGGGGTATTGGAAGTTGGGAGGGTGACAGGTTGAGTAGTCGGGGGAGAGTTGGAAGTGTTACTGGGGGTCTCCTGGGATACGTTTTCGTTAGGGGTCGGGGTGGCGGACGAGGCAGTGGTCGGTGAGGGATGGTTGTTGGCGGGGGAGCTGAGGAGTTCAGGTGAAGTTCGTACATTGGGTAGGTTGTTATGAGCAAGCAGCAAATTGAAGATTCTGATGAATTCCGATTCATCTTCCCCGCTCAGGAACAACGCTTTTAGGTAGCACGCATACATCCTAATTTGTAGGGTGAGGAGGTCTGAAGAATTAGTAGTTGGGATAGGAGAAGCTTGGGTGGCAGGGGGAGGAGCAGCGGCAGCAACTGTTGCGTAGAGGTGAGGGTTTGTGGAAGGAGTTAGTTGGATTTTTGTGCCTGACGCACTGCGCGGAGTTGCTCCTTTTTACGTGGGCACAGCCCAGATACAGCAACATGTCTACCTTTACAGTGACACACTTCGCTGCCTGAACCTTGCACTCACGAAAACCATGACCAGTTTCCGCGCATTGACTACAGGTTTTGTTGGGTTCTTTACAGTTCTTAGTCTCATGTCGGTATTTCAGACATTTGAAACATTGTTGTACGTCGAGATGTTCATCTTTCTTCAGGGATTTTGCTGGCACAGAGATCATGGGGAACAGGACTCTCCGGGAGAGCAGGCGATCGGCCTCGGTCGGGTTTGATCATTGTATCTTTATTGATCTGGAGTTATTCGGTTTATAGACGTTGATGACATTAACGTCATTGTTTTCGCCATTGATGGCTTCAACAATCTCCGAAGGGCTGAGGGACAAGATAGATTCACCAACATTGTAGGCAATAATAGTACATCTAGCTTGAAGGGGGCAGCGGTCCTGAACGATTTGGTAGTTTTTTGGTAGTTTGTTTTTAGCTAGTTCATCAAGGAGAGGCTTAGATAGGATTCTGTCTAAATCTCTATCTTTGCCCAAGCAAATCTTAAATTGGTATTTGTTCGAGGGGAATTGAATGCCCCTAGTAGGACGGATCTCAGTGGTCTTAAAGACTATGGACAGGAGTTCGAACGTGGAAGGAAGGGGGGCAATCAGTTTTGAGGGATTTTAGACGTATGTCGGGCGGCATGTTGGTGGCATCAGTGTCCTAGTGCGAGAAAACGTGAGTGAGGGACGCTCGACGGTCCAAGGTAGGGGAGAGGTAAGAGATAGTGTGAGGGTCCACCCCGTCAGGTGAGAACAGGTCCACTCCAGCCTCCACTCCTCATGAAAATGAGTTTTCCAGAATGGGGTGGGGAAGCTGGGGTAGAGATTGCTCAAGCCAAACGGTCGAGAGATGGATGATGGATGATAAAAGATAAAAAATAAAAAGACATGTGAAGATGGACTGGAGGCAATGTGGGGGTGTGGGGAGCAGCGAGGGTGGTGAGGGAACAGCCTGCCGGCGTCGTCACCGTAACGGTCTCCCGCGGGAAGGACCAACGCGGGAGGCAACGTTACAATCCACTTCTTTCTTCTGTCTCCTCTCTTTTGTCTTCTTTCTTCTCTCTTCGTGGGATCTGGCGGTTAATCCTCCATCAACCACGTGGTTAACACATGGCCGAGATGTCGTTAAGATTAACATATCTAACATAAAGATTTCTATTTTGCAGATGAATGTTTTACGTGTAGAAATCTGTAATATCTTCGATACCATAAAGATAATTGCGTCATTATCTATTTTGCAGGCTTTTCATCCGGGCTTTACATACTGAAAAAAAGTATTGTTTAGAGAAAATGTTAGCATCATCCGCTGAGAAAACTTTGAAAAAACAGACTTTTATTTTGTGTGATGAGAACTAATGAAAGATTATTTACATTTTCCTTAAGGATATTCTTTATGAGTCAAATGAAAGTATTTCGTTAGATAAAAAAAACCTTACATCAGTAACAACGAGAGATAAACAATCAATATTCATAAACTTTATCTTTGATGAATTAAAGTTCATCAAATGACAGATGAGAACTAATGAAAGATTATTTATGTTTTCCTTAATAATATTCTTTATGAGTCAAATGAAAGTATTTTGTTAGATAAAAAAAAAACTTCAGTAACAACGAGAGATAAACAATCAATGATCATAAACTTTATCTTTGATGAATTGAAGTTTATCAAATGACAGATAAAGATTATTATATACAATTTCCAACAATCTTATTGACATCATAAAACCAAATATGATTCATGAATTTTTCAAATCATCAAAAGTAAAAAGAAGAAGCCGTCCGGAGGTGACTTGTTACCCCCGGTGTAAACACTTATAGGCGGAATCCGGTAACACCTCTTGAATAGCATGTGGAAGACAGAGTAGAGTGGCTAGGCTGTGGAGCATGTTCTCCACTTCAACTGACTAATGATATGTTAAGACAACACAAACCACATACATCGATTGTGAGGATGGAATCAGGGATGAAACATCTATAACTAGAAAGGTTAAAGATACAAAGATGGTGAAATACCTTTACCCAGGATCAGTAGCACCTGTGGCAATGGACACAGTTTTGTAATAAGATAAGATACTTTATTCGTCAAATTGTTATACAAAATATAATACAAAATGAAATTCGTTTTGGCTTTAGAGCTCCTTAGTAGTTGTAAAAAAAAAAAACATTAAAATATTAACAAGAAATATTGCATAGGTTATTTCATATAAAATGTTACTTTGCTATTGTGTACATGCGATATCAGCTTGTCACCATCCCTATCATGAACCATCACCTACAGTTATCATGAAACTTAAATTAGAAGTTATAGTGATGATAGATGATTGAAAAGCAGAATGCTTTTAGGTACAAACGACTTTTTGTATCTATCAGTGTGCAGCTTGGGCAGAGCTAGCCTTCTACCAGATTTAAGATACGTGTAACAATTATGTAGCGGATGCGTTACATCTTTCATCATTCTGTCTACTTGTTTCATTGTACCTTTTTGATAAAGCTTGATCACTTACAACTGATAAACGTTGATACGAAAGTCTTAGGTTTTGTCCCTCAGGAAATTTTTTTTATAAATATCTATAGAAGACTTACATATGTTATATGTACGTTATCTCTAGAATATCGTTGCCCGGGATGTATAACACTTGTGTGGATAGACACAGCTTTGTAATACATGATCTATTACACGAAATGAACTTCACTAACGAAGAGTTATTCAATGCGTCGTTGGAGAACAGTGATCAAATACCTATACAGAATTTTTATATTAGGTAAAAGTCATTTCTTGATAGTAAACATAAAAAATTATGATGAAAAATAAAGGACGTTGAGGTAAAAATTTTGTTAAAAGATATAATACTCCTGCCTTAAACTAGCTCCTTGTACTGCATTTTCAGTTAGATACCCGCATGATAATGCATTCTGTTCTTTATAATCATAAATGTTTATGTTCTTAACACGTTTTTATCATTTCTTATATAATCTTAAGGATTCAGGCTTAAAGATCTTGGTAATGAACGATCATTATAATGCAACACAATACATATTCATCATAAACAATTCATTTATCACAATAACCATTATGTTTGTACCAGATTCTTTAAGTCTTCAGTCACGTTTGTTAATATATAAGAGATTTTTACGCCACTGACAAGTGGCTCCGTGGTGTAGTGGTTAGCACATCTGCCTCATAAACAGTTGGTCCGGGTTCGATTCCCGGCGGGGCCTTTATTTTCAGTATTTTTTTGTGACCGTAAATACTCGTAGGTAGGTTCTCTCTCTCTCTCTCTCTCTCTCTCTCTCTCTCTCTCTCTCTCTCTCTCTCTCTCTCTCTCTCTCTCTCTCTCTCTCTCTCTCTCAGGCAAGATGTAAGTTGATATGTGCTGGGTGGGTGGGTGGGTGGGGTGCACAGTGGCTCGCCGTCATATGGCAAGAACTTCATCGCTCTCACTCAGTCACGCAATCTACATTCATAGTGGCTGGCTGGGGAGAGAGAGAGAGAGAGAGAGAGAGAGAGAGAGAGAGAGAGAGAGAGAGAGAGAGAGAGAGAGGAGTTCATGCTTATGGGTTAATCTAACGAGATTTTGCCAAAGGGCAGGGCAAGCGCGTAACGCTCTCCACAGAGAAATCTATTGTCACGAAGAAAAAGATCAAAGTGGTGGGAGTAAGGTGTTGTGATGTGTTATGTCTGGGAAGGAGAGGTTGTATGTTTGTGGAGTGAGAGCCAGCAGACAACGTCTGGGTTAGACAGGAAGGTAAGAAAGCTGCCGGGGTCAGAGGAGTGGTAATTAACAGCCACTAAAATGCCACGTGGTGCCTGGAAACTGTAGTGACGTAAGTGACATGGGGTCCTGCATGGGTCTGCTGGTGGTGGTGGTGGGTGGGTGGGTGGAGGGTGGTGTTGGGGGGATGGGGGGGTTGGGTTAGAAGGCACACGCAAAAGTCAAAGAGAAAACCCTATATATTGTCAGCGTGACAATGGAGGTGCAAATGTTGTTATTCTTGGACCTGAAGCGAAATATTCATCAATTGTATTCTCACACGTATCTATAGTAATGCTTTCAACCACAATCTAATTGGTAAATGATTCTGTAAATGATTCCTCAATCTTGTTAAGGAAAAAGTATTTCACCTCATCTGAGGTCAAACGTTTGCCCACCAGTTTGTGTTCATCACTATCAGCGTGACGTCATTAGTAGACAGAAGTTTATACCTCATAGCGATTTTTGCTGGTAATACAGACAGTTAGTTTCGCTCTATTTCCTATGAACGTAACTTTAAAGTAAAGTACACACGGTAAAAGGTATCTTCCCGGATGTGTTTAATCAATTTAGAAATGATCAATACGACTCGTGTTGTCTGGGTAGAGTTGGTGAGTGTAAATGTGGATATATTTCGTCATAATTATGGTAACTCATCTTTATAAACAATTCCATCAAAATATAAATCATTATAACATCTATTATGACAATTTGTCCCTGCCTGGCACGGGGTCTTGTCGTACAACGGTCTGCCGCTCTGTAACAGGTCAACATGTATGTGTATCGTGGGATTTACTGGTTATTAACAGGTAAAGGTCATTAAACCAGAAGCTGTACCATACAGTACAACATACTATAACAGTATTTGCTACTTGGTAACAGGAATATATGTATGTTGTTACATGTAGAAGGTTATGAAGAGCTAAGGTCATGACGCCTTCATCCATATCATACGTCATACATCAAATGTATAACAGAATGTATATATGTTGGAGTGTTACCGGACTCCGCCTGCATGAGGTTCCACCACAGGTATAAAGTCACCTAAAATTATCGTTAATGGCCAGAAACATCTCGTCATGGAACTTTTCACTCCAAAAGAATCCAGCATTTACCTGCTACTGATTGTAGCGCGGCCTTATAGTTACAGGAGCCCCATGAAAGTGGTCCTGGAGTTATAAAACTGATCACCTTGGATGATATAACATCAGTGAGCAGTTAAAGGTCATTGAACTTAATTACTTAATATAAACATTGAATATAGAAAACCTGATGACGGCTGGACATAAAGCTATGAATATCTTTCTTGATTACTGAGTGTCAGGACGGGTTCTGCTGGCCCAGCAGGACTTGAAGAACTTTGGAGGAGTTTGTTGGAGGGTCTTGTGAGTGTGGTGGTGCAAGATGATCATCGAGAAAGCTCTTGTAACTGCTTGACCTTAACTGTTTCATGAAACTGATGACCTGTAGAGATCGTCTACTGAATCTGGTGTCATTTCACATATGTACTAATCTGTACAACTTCTTATAAGAACTTATTGTATTAAAGACGTAAATCTCCCGAGGAATTGTGCAGATCATAATCGGTTTTTAGTAGCGACAACACAAAAGGATTTTCCTTCACCAAACTATTTTGAAAACCTGTTTATAATGAAATCATCAACATGTGACTCTAAGTTTTCAGTATTCTGAGGAAGTTAATAAATACATTTACCAAATTAGAAGTTAATAAATACATTTATCAAATTAAGGTTTTCACAATATTTTGAGAAGTATATATCGAAAGCTGGAAGTGAATTATCACCATAGTTACATAAATTGTTTATATAAAACACGTAATCATTCTTTTCTTGTTTAAACCGTGCATTAGTATATTGCGATTGATTACTTTTTACATAAATTAATCAGTTTTCACCATTTGGGAAGTAAAGGCAATTTCCTAAACCAATGTGCAGCCATCCAGCCAGCCAGCCTGGCCTCCAGAGAAGTTATGACATATATTTATCATCAGTATGGAATGACTAATGAACTGTACATATTTATATCCTCTTGGAAAATATATGGTATATATTCTATGGTAATATGTATTTAATGTAATCTCTTCTATATATTCATTTGTCTATCATCATTACGCCATTCCTAATCTAATGGTGTGTAAGAACCAATCATGTTAGCCGAAAATAGTAACGTAAATACGTTTAAGAATAAACATGATAATATTTTGCTTCACCTCCACTTGTGACAGCAATTGCGTCTCCTTAGTCACTTAGACAGACTGCAGGTTTTCCTCTTTGAATTATCTGTTTACCTTTCTACTTTCACCAGTGTAATCTGAGATTCTGATATCTGCCACTGTCACAAACACCTTCAAAATGACCCATTGATCTGTTGCTGTTTGACTTCCTTTGTATTCCTTTTGATGACCAGGTTTCCTGCTGCTCCTTCCCTGGGTGGGCAGGTGATGGCAGGATTCACCCAGCCAGGTCAGCTCCCCCACCATAACTGGACCTGCTGCCTCTTGTCACTTTTATATGTGGCTACTGTGATAATGGAGGTTTGGGTTAAAGAGAAAGTAACATATCCTGGCCACACTCTTGTTGCTCGAATTCATATAAGCAAAGTCCACATGTAGCACGACTGTCCTATGATAATTCAGTAGAGGTGAATAATAGAAAGATAATGAAATACAAATTAGCCATCTTGTGAAGTGTATATGCTCTGACGTATGGTACGAATTCCAGCTCAATAACTTTTGGCTGTTAATATCAATTAATATCAAAATGAAGACCAATCTGGACTGGCAGGGAAGGGTAGGTAAGGTGTTCATAAGTTGTGTTACATATATGACAGGTGTGTTGTTACCTTACTGTAGGTAAGGTGTTCATAAGTTGTGTTATATATATGACAGGTGTGTTGTTACCTTACTGTAGGTAAGGTGTTCATAAGTTGTGTTACATATATGACAGGTGTGTTGTTACCTTACTGTAGGTAAGGTGTTCATAAGTTGTGTTACATATATGACAGGTGTGTTGTTACCTTACTGTAGGTAAGGTGTTCATAAGTTGTGTTACATATATGACAGGTGTGTTGTTACCTTACTGAGCCTCATAGTTCCCCTGATCTTCGTAACGTTCATCATGATCACTTTATGTAATAACTCACAATGATATATAATCTCCACATCTCACTCCGTCAATCATAGTCGAGTTCTTTAATATAACACCATTGCAAAACAAAATTGCTCAGTAACCAAAGATATTAGCGCCGTGTGCCTTAATTACTAATCTATCCTCATTCTTACAAAAAAAAAGACAAGAACATTCATCTATCGAGGCTTCTAATGAATCTAATAGGCTATCAGTGATAACATTTATATTCATCTTCCCTCAACCTTCTGAAATGTTAATCCTCTTTCATGTGTAACCTCAGAATCTGTTCAGGTTTTGCCACACTAAAACCATAAATTCATGAACTTGGTATTTTCAACTACTTTTCCATTCCAACTGAGTGGAGCAAGACAACCCTTTTTCTGCCGAAGGGTACGTTATGAAGGTGCTTCTCTACTCTCGTCCCAAGCCTCTCTCTCCTGTCCTGCCTGACTCTCGTCCCAAGCCTCTCTATCCTGTCCAGCCTGACTCTCGTCCCAAGCCTCTCTCTCCTGTCCTGCCTGACTCTCGTTCCAAGCCTCTCTCTCCTGTCCCGCCTGACTCTCGTCCCAAGCCTCTCTATATCTCCAGCCTCTCCCATCCTAAGCCTCTCTCTTGCCCCACCTCTCTCACCCCACACCATCTCTCCTTCACAGCCATACTTCCATCCTGGGATTCTCTCTCGTGTGCAGCCTACCTCTTATCCCAAGCCTCTCTCTCGTGTCTATCTTCTCTCTCTTTAAAATGAGGCTTGATCATCATTTGTCACTCTCCACTGTGGAATAATTCAGTTAATCAGTTATGATAACGCAGTGGTATATCATGCTACCTTCTCAACCACTGCGGGCCAGGTAATATACCAACATTGATTAACCCATGTCACCTGCTTTGTGAGAGTAAGTAAGATTTATAATATCATTCTTCAACATTAGGAATAATATAGTCATGGTAAGTCCGGAGGCTGGAGCTTAAGTTTATCCTTACTATTGTCTTTATAACAGAAAGTGAAGGAATGCATGTCCTTGGTGATGGGATGTATGACATATTCATGTTCATTCTACCTTATGACCTTCATGTAAACATTTCCTTCAGGCATATTAATTCTGCAAGGTATTTTTTCCACCTGTTTTCCGTGCTGAGTGTTGCCGGAGGGAGTGGAGGGTGGGGAGGGAGCCTTTGCTTTGTACTTCGTTTCTTCTACTGCTGTTAAGGGCAATACATTTTGTTGAATAGTGTTAAGGCCAGACCACCTGGCTGTGTGGTATCTATGTAACTCCAAGCCTTTCTCGCGTCTGGCCTGGCTACATCCTTAGCATATCTCTCGTCTCAACTCTTTTGCCCTAAAACTTCCTCTCTTGTTCAGCTTTTCTCTCTTTGATCCTAAGCCTCTAGATCATTCACAGCCTCACTCTCATCCCAATCCTCTCTCTCATATCCAGCCTAACTCTTATCACCCCCCGCCCCGCCCCTTGTTCCCAACATCACCTTAATCCCAAGTCTCTCTCTCTCGTGTCAAGCCATCTTCATACCAAGCCCCACTCTCCTTCACAGCCTCACTCTGCTCTCAAACCTCTTCCTTGTCCAACCTTTCTCATCCCAAGCTTCTCGCTTCTCCACAGCCTCTGTCTCATCTCGATCCTCTCTCTCGTATCCAACTTAACCCTTAACCCAGGCTTCTTTCTCAAGACCAGCCCCTCTCTCATCTTACCAATATCGTTTTCATTCCAAGCTTTTCTCACGTCCAGCCTCGCTCTCATCACCAGCCTTTCTCTTTCTTTCAAGTCTAATTTTCAACCTAAGTCTTGCTCTGGTGTCCAGCCTCTCTCAAACAAACCTTTCTGCCACACTCAGCCTCACTCTCCTCCCACACCTCTCTTGCCTCCAGCTTTTCTCATCCCAAGCTTCTCTCTACTTCACTACTTTTTCTCACATTCCAAGTATATCTCTCGTGTTCAGCCTCGCTTATGAGAGATCTTTTTTTTACAACTTCAGTCCCCTCCCAAACTCTGGTGTCCAGCATCTCCCATCCCAAGCCTCTCTCTCATGATCAGCCTCTCTCATCACAAACTTTTTTCCCATTCACAGGTTTACAGTGCCTCCCTCCCAAGCCTCTCTTTATAACCTCACCCAACCCAAGCCTCTCTCTCCTTCAAAGCCTCACTCTCCGGCCAAACATCTTGTGTTCAGCCTCTCTCATCCCGAGCCTTTCTCTCCTACAAAGCCTCATTCTCATCCCAGGCCTCCCTCTCCCTCCCTCTACACCAGCAGTATTTAAACATTTTCAGCGTTGCAGGTCCACATGAATTTGGGGAAGAATTACAGAAATTTTGGAACTCTTTATAATGTGTCCCATTATCACAATGTTGCTTGAAATCTTACAGTTGCACGTGCCGGGCTACCACAATAACCGCCACCTGATTGCCACTCTCCTGGAGGAGGAGGAAGAAGACGATGTTGTGATAGTAAACATCACATGATGTATCACTAATGGTCATAAGATCAAACATTATGGCTACACATCCCGACAATCACCAGACTGTGTGTGGCACAGCACGAAGGACGGAGTCGCCTGCCAGTCTTGTACGAAGCACAATACAATATCTCACTACTTCCTGCCGCTTTCAGTACTTTCTATCAGTCAAGATACTCACACTACGTACGTACGTACACCGTTCTATTATCCTTTGTACATCTTCACTACTGGCGTTTTGGACCTTATCTGAATGAGTCACATCAAATGGTTATCAAGGACACAGAGCACATAACACTTGTCCACTGTCTTTTTTCTTTCATACTCTATTTTTCATATTTGTTTGCCATTTCCCGCAAGAACAAGGTAGCGTCAGGAATAAGTGAATGAATCCTAGTGGGAAACTTAGCTGGGCTCCTTCCTCTATTCCTTCATTTGAAAAGTAATACAGAAGGGGAAGATTTCCAACCTCCCCAGTTCCCAACCCTCAGTCGCCTTCCACGATATGCAGAAGATACGTATGCAGACAAATAGACAGACAGACAGACGGACAGACACACACACACACACACACACACACACACACACACACACACACACACACACACACACACACGGAGTAGCGCCGAGAATGGATAAAGGCAAGCAAGGTGCGAATATGTACATGTGTATATATATTCCTATGAGTCCACATGGAAAATGAAACACGATAAGTTCCCAAGTGCACTTTCGTGTAATAATCACATCACCAGAGGAGACACAAGAGAGAAATATAACAGTCAGTTGATATACATCGAAGAGACGTAGCTAGGACGCCATATGGTAAACATGTGATTGTCCAAGACAGACAACGAGTGTATCATAAACTTATCATTTTGCAAATTCTATCAACAATAGAGTTATCTAATTTGTATAGACCATCACTAATATTAAGATTATAATTCTTTGTGTATTTAATAAAAGAAGATTCAATGATATTTCTCGTGGTAATAGAGTCAGAGTTAATAACTGAGATGGCATTACTTCAGTCAATACAATGATCATAGTTTTTAACGTGATTAAACAAGGCATTTGATTCTTGTCCCGTTCTTATACTATATTTATGTTGCTTAAGTCTAACAGAAAGATCCTTACCAGTCTGCCTAACATAAAATTCATCACAATTTCCACATGGCACTTTATAGATGCAACCAAGAGAATTTTCTGGTGAATTCCTGATTAAGATATTCTGTATAGTATTATTGTTGCTAAAGGCAACATTTAAGGCAACATCTAAGATGCGGCCCATCATCTAGGGCCGAAAGCAACTCAACATTCGCCCCCAGCTAGATAGTGGCACGTACCAGGAATCACTTAATTAACTAAAGTAATACAACAACAACAACAACAACAACAACAACAACAAAGACA
The DNA here is from genome assembly GCF_036320965.1 of Panulirus ornatus. Taxonomy (NCBI): domain Eukaryota; kingdom Metazoa; phylum Arthropoda; class Malacostraca; order Decapoda; family Palinuridae; genus Panulirus; species Panulirus ornatus. The sequence continues at coordinate 30,537,355 of NC_092265.1, forward strand.
ACAATAAAACAACAACAAGAACAACAACAACAACAACAACAACAAAGACAACAATAAAACAAATCAATGTGTCCAAAAATCTTTAACAGAACAAAATTGTGCACATTTGTATAAAATAACAAGAAAAACATTGCTACGTAATAGAATTGTACACATTGGTATAGAATAACAAGAAGAAAAACATTATCAAATAGCAAAAAAAGTCTATAAATGTTACAGCAAAACAACATGGTCATAAAATCAATAACAAAAATACTTATCTAAATAAAGACAGGAAACAGTACTTACAGAACATGTTTTGTTATATAACAAAGAATTCTCAAAACAATGCACATCAAACACAAGAAGAAATTCTTAACGAAGACAAAATAAAACAATTTAGAAAGATGCACATTAACAGTCCAGTCTGCAATTCAGTGAAATTCTCTATTTCTTTTTCAACAGAGGAATGTGGTACATTACACAGAGGTAGCCAGTACGATGGTGTTGGGAATGGCTTGGTAAACACCACTACTGCATGCCTGTGGTCGCTCCCTTCTGCATTACCACATGAAAATGGCCCAGGGTCATCCTCAACACAGCTCATCTGATTTAGTTCAAATACAAGCTATAAATCACTATACTACAACTACAGCAACGTAACTAAACTCACTACAAAGTTATTAACTATAGAATACAAACGAAATAACATTACAAACACGAAAAGTGTTGAAAACACACACACAGCGGAGCAAAATCATCTTGCAATTAACTTTTAAATCAAAATGTCGGTGTTGATGTAGTGACGTCACAACGAGGCCGCCAGTAAAACCAGGCGATTAGAAAACTCGTTCTTGTGTGACACACAACTTTGCCACGATACCTACGCTCTACCTCAACCAATTAGAAAACTCGTTCTTGTGTGACACACAACTTTGCCACGATACCTCCGCTCTACCTCAACCAATTTCCAGGAAATTTTCGGAAGAAGCATATATTTTGTATTACATATGATTGTTAAATTATCAAAATGCGATGCATATACCCCCTCTCTCTCTCTCTCTCTCTCTCTCTCTCTCTCTCTCTCTCTCTCTCTCTCTCTCTCTCTCTCTCTCTCTCTCTCACAGAGAGAGAGAGAGAGAGAGAGAGAGAGAGAGAGAGAGAGAGAGAGAGAGAGAGAGAGAGAGAGAGAGAGAGAGAGACTGATCAACCATATTGCCTCCATATGTACTGAGACTCACAACAGCGATACGCCTTACTTGTATATGGTTCATTCAGACCAGACGAGCTTAGCCCACCTGGACAGACGTGAGATGAGAGGCGGAATATGACGGTAACATTACCATGTCACGACAGCCACCGACCCACCGGTTCACCACGGATCAGGCGATGCAGAGACGGGCAGCATGATGACGACCCTGGCTGCACCTGGACACTGGGGACGTCCAACATGATGACGATCCTGGCTGTACCTGGACACTGGGGACGTCCAACATGATGACGACCCTGGCTGCACCTGGACACTGGGGACGTCCAACATGATGACGACCCTGGCTGCACCTCGACACTGGGGACGTCCAACATGATGACGACCCTGGCTGCACCTGGACACTGGGGACGTCCAACATGATGACGACCCTGGCTGTACCTGGACACTGAGGACGTCCAACAGCAGCAGATAATAATGTGGACGAGTCTGCCTCCGCTCGTCAACCACCACCTTACGCTGAAGCCTCATAATGACTGGATGGAGGAAGGTATGGCGATACACCGTCTGTTTACACTTCATGTTTCTCTCGGTTATAAAACTAAAACAAGAAAATGATACTAAGTTTTAGTATTTGTATTGTATGACTACAGTTAACCCTTGTGTTAGTAATACAGTGGCCGGAGCGGCTACTGTGACGTTGATGTAATATCCATTTGATAAATCTCTATCTAAATATGACCTTCAGTCATAAAGACTGCACCACAAACCTTTCATTGCCTTGAAATCTTAAGAGAATCAATGTTAACCTTTGTATGTTTTACATATGATCCAGTGACTTTAACCCCAGCCACCGTTGTACACAGTCATATCCCTGATATGTGGACACCTGGAACGTTGTAGATAATTTATCATGAAGGTCCCAGTACTGTGTCCACGCCACACCCACCCCAACAAAGGGCGCCTGTGGACGACGATGACGAAGGGAGACTCTTCAAGCAAACCTCATCATAAGTTTACAAGGACGATCTCTTTGTGTTTTCTGTCATCCACTAAGGAATCTTTGTCAAGCGTTTGGTGTGTCCACAACTGTTTTATACCTTCGGAGTTATATTTCTTCCTCTTGTGTATCACTAACATTGGCTCTCGGGTCGCCTGAGTTTCACTACAACGAAATTCGCAGACGTTACTAAAGGTGAGACGTAAGACCACGTCAGGTAGTCAACAAATGCGACAACTTGACATAACTATCGTAAAATGGTACAATGGATTGTGTTTCCTGCTTGTTTAATTCTTGCTTTGTTTGCATTAACATTTGTCTATTGATTTATAGATTATGGCTGGAGGTAACCATTGTCAACTCTTCATAATTAATGATGGTCTGTGGTAGGTTTACTCCCTACACCCATCATCCCTCTTGGTCCCAAATCTATTTCAGGCCACCCAGACCACTGGTGCCTTGTGGATGTACCAAAGTGACCCTATGTTCGTACAATTGTTCTTAAGCCCGTTTCTTAAGCAGTGTTACCTCTGTGTTTTGTGAAAATTGTCTCCTTACCAGCGAGTATTGTAAGAAAAAGGTTTAGTAGTCTATCTTGCAACTGCATCAGCTACTACAGATAATCAGAAAGTGTAAACATTCAGCGGTTCATGAATGCCAAGCGGTTGTTCAAGCCAGGCAAAATGTGTGGATGACCTTGACGGAGTAAGCAATGTGTTGATGAAGTTATGGCCAGTGGTGTGGCGAGGGAGGGTCTGGGCAGCCAGGACACGATTAAGTGATGTTTTGTATCGTCAAGCCTCATTCCTTCCCTTATCTATGTTTTACTTTTGATGACATTCATAGAGAATGCAGCTAAGGAGTTACGTTTTCTATACACAACATAGATGCTATTCGTTTTTACAAAATCGTAGTTTACTTGCAAACGGTAAAATCACTCATATGTAGCTTTGCCAGGTTTCCTCCTAAATTTGTTCTCCATATTAGATTCATCATACGTCAACGTAACAACTTAAAACAGAGATGGTCACGAAGTACAAAGATTAAAAATGATGAAAGGCTTTGATAATCTCGATCTAACAAATTACCTAAGGCTAGATCTTCTGATCTAAGTCGTATTAATGGATGCAGTCTAGTGGGAAAACATTCTACCTTCACTGAGGCCAAGTGTTATTTGCTCAACCTAATTGTTAACATACAGACTGATGATTCCCCTGCAACTTCCATGGTATACACACTGACCAACTTGGCAAGTGGTACACCGAGTACAACGCCACACCTCCTGACTCCTTCCCAACCCACATGATGAAGGTCATGGACAACTTGTATGACCGCTACCTAACATTACCTGGACCCAAGATGACATTAAAAATTATTGATAAATTCTATCTTGCTTGAGAGAACAAAATCTTTAATACTAAAGAATGATGGAAAGAAACAGCAAGATAATATCTTGGGGGATAAAGTGTGTCGATCACCGCAGACAAAATTGAGGATACAACATAGAATAGAGAATTTGTCTCTGATGATGCTCTTGCCTCCTCTGACGTCCACATGTTATCCACATAAACACAGTACTTTACTACAGTACATACAGTAATATCAGTCGTAACAACACTATGTATGTAGTCGTGATTACCGTAACATGTGAGTGGCAAGATTGGATGACGTAACGTAACAATATCAGACTTCATCATTCTCAATAGTTTAGGTGGATCATGTAATATTTGGCGTTGCTTCATGTTTTATCAGATGATCAAATGATGGCTGGTCTAATGACCTTCACAAGTCAATGGTCATTAAATCCAACACAGCAACCAACCACTCAGGATGACCAGGAGGGAGCCACCTGGTGCAGACCAAGTGTACCAGCCTGGTGGAGAGGATCAACTGCTCCACCTCAGGATAAGAGCTGCTCAAGTTCTGTAGTGAGGGACACTCCAAGTGGCATGTGAAACTACCAGTCTTAGTTATAAACTACCGCCCGGCTGGCCGGTGGGTGGCTGTGGCCAACATGAACCCAGGGGCCACACATCGCCCACTGACCTGACCACGGCGTGGTGGCTGTGGCCAACATGAACCCAGGGGCCCACACCCCCACTGACTGACCACGGCCGGTGGTGGCTGTGCCAACATGAACCCAGGGGCTAACACCACCACCGCCCACTGACCTGACCACCGGCCGGTGGGTGGCTGTGGCAACATGAACCCAGGGCCACACATCGCAACCACTGACGACACCGGCGTGACTGTGCCACATAACCAGGGCCGACACCCACTGACCTGACCACCGGCCGGTGGGTGGCTGTGGCAACATGAACCCAGGGCTACACACACCACACCACACCCCACATCACACACACACACACACACCGCCCACTGACTTGACCACCGGCCGGTGGGTGGCTGTGGCCAACATGAACCCAGGGGCTACACACACACACACCACCCACCTGACCAGCCACCCCACCCGCGCCACCGGCGTGGGTGGCTTGTGGCCAACATGAACCCAGGGGCTACACACACACACACAACACACACACACACACACACACACACACACACACACCGCCCACCGACTTGACCACCGGCCGGTGGGTGGCTGTGGCCAACATGAACCCAGGGGCTACACACACACACACACACACACACACCGCCCACTGACCTGACCACCACCACTGTGACCTGATCACGTGTGCCATATAGCTCATCCTTGGACAACATTAATCAAATACCTAGACAGAATTTTAATGTTACATAAAAGACATTTCTTGATAGGAAACATAAGAAATGATGACGAAAGATAAGGGACGCTATTAGAGGTAAACATTTTGTTGAAATATGAAATACACTTAATCCAACTAGCTCCCTGTACTATATTTTCTTTTACATACCCAGAGGAAAATATATTCTGTGGTTAATCACAATAAATGTTTATGTTTAACAGGTTTTCTATTTCTGATAGTATTTCACTGATTCAGGTTTAAAGACCTTGGTTCTGAACAACCATTATAATGCAACACAATACATATTTATCATAAATAAATCATTTATCACAATAACCATTATGTTTGTACCAGATTCTTTACGTCCTCAATCACGTTTGTTAATAAATAAAGAATTTTTCCGCCACATTTCAATACATAACATATATCTACACGTGTGTAAATATATGTATATGTTTTTATAAATTTTTCTTTGGCTTTTATAATCAAGGTGTAAGATATCCTTCTGAAGAAAATACTAGATAATATTACAGGTTATGTGTGTGTGTGTGTGTGTGTGTGTGTGTGTGTGTGTGTGTGTGTGTGTGAGTGCACACAGGAGTGAAAACATATTTTACACTTACAAGGTTAAAAGACGGAAACACGAGTGTACAAATCCTTCCTCAAAAGACTCACGTGATAATGATTAAAGTAGTACACACACACACACACACACACACACACACACACACACACACACACACACACACACACACACACACACACACACACAGAGCGGTGCCTTCAATTTTTGATGTAGATTGATTTCCTATCTTAGTTTCGTCTACGGAATTCTACATTTTCAGTTCAGCACACCATTGTGGTAATGAAGGGAAAGTCACCACATTTACAAGCCGAGTGCACGTAGCTTATCCCACCTCGTTAGAGAGAAAACTTACCTGTATTTGAATTAATGAACGGGAACAGAGAAGACAAAATTTTATTACACATTTATTATACAACTATATAATTTATATTATATAAATTACCACATTTCCTGCACTTTCCATCACAAATTTGCTGAGGTCATAACCTTGTACTTACCATTACCTTACAACCTTAAGGATGGTGGTCTACAACACCTCTAGATTGATGGAGAAAACGAAAAGTTTCGTTTTACTATTAAGACCACAGAAATGCGGTAATTCCACTTCACTACCACTAACTACTAGTTATTTGACTTGTTGATTTTCACGGCTAAGATTTTCATCCTCTGAGCGAAGCCATACAATAATCGTCCTTATCTACTCTGAGCATTGGATAGCCTCCTGATGATCAAGATTGCTGTTTTGGTTGTCCGTTTCCCTTGTTACTGCTGCGCCTCACTGCACACCTTACATGAGTGCCTTCCACAGTATTAGGGACAGCTGCTGGGCCTCACTGTAGCTACTTCTGGGACGGTTGCCAATCTTCCTCGTATTCTCTCATGACCACAGCGCCAAACCGACTCCCGCCATCAGGCCGAAACGCACAAACATTTCTGACAAAATTGAGACGACCGCTTTCGCATCAGTTTTGACAACAAATGAATTTCTACGACAATTACGTTCAAGATGCTTGGTTTTTCGTTCATGGATTGAACAGAAGCAACCAACGATGGTTGCTACTGCCCAATCCATGAAGTCCCCCCCACCACGGAAAGGTAACCAAGCTTCGGGGGGGATGGGTGTTTACCCTGACGCCAACGGAGAAACTCAATATTAGTGCAGAGATCTTTTCCTCGGTAAAGAAAGTGTAGCCGGACTCCGCCCTCATGAGGTTACTGCACGACAGCAAAGATCACCCTTTGGTAGGCTGTGCTATAGGCAGCACAGCTCCGTCAAAGATCTCACTCCATAAGTGAACTTATATAGATTCCTTTTTTAACATTTTGTCTTGTCTATAAGGAACTCATCAGTTCTTCTCCAGTGAAAGCAAAAAATCATCCAGAAATTCATTTGCTTCCTTAATATCAGGATCTTGTGGCTCTGTGTGGGGGACGGGGCTGGTGGGCTGTGTGTCTGGCTGCGTCTGGAGAGCGGGGCTGGTGGTCTCTGTGACTGGCTGTGTCTGGGGAGCGGGGCTGGTGGTCTCTGTGACTTGCTGTGTCTGGGAAGCGGGGCTGGTGGTCTCTGTGACTGGCTGTGTCTGGAGATCAGGGGAAGTCTTGGGTATAAATTTCAATATACTGTGAGCGATATCGTCTCTCAACCGATTCCTCTCGATCTTCTCTTGCACGGCCTTCATGATACGTTTGGGCGGCTTTCTCCATTTTCTTTGCATTTCAGTTGGTGATCCTGCGCCATCGAGCCACATGATACCAGAATAGTATCGTTCCTGTTTCCCAACGGGTCCAATCTTGGTGTCACACATGATGCCGAGTGAACCCAAATGGCGGCCAATGTTTACGTTGGAAGCCACGGGCTCGTTATGTATCTTGCAGTAACTTTCATACCGTTGCTGCAGCTCTTTCCTGCTGATAAGGTACCGTTTCATAGTAATAGTCTTTCCCTTTATTTGAACGAAGGTATTCATGAAACTAACAAAGGAAGCCTTTCCTTTGTAATCCCGTTTGTAGTAACAGAAAGCCATTGAAGACGTGGACTGGGTCAGGCGAAGTTACACAGACTAACAAGATAGTCCTATAATCAATGATCCTGTATCAGCACTGAACTCGAAATACGTCAGAGCGACAATTTCAACCCAGGGCTGGAGGGCCAATTGATGATATTCTCACGTCTTGCTCAACCAAGTAACCTCGGTTAGACCTTGTTTATATTCAAATATAGTAAAGTTAATATAGTGAAGCTTGATGATTCTATTCATATGTAAGTTGCAATGTAGTTTGTATATATATATATATATATATATATATATATATATATATATATATATATATATATATATATATATATATATATATATATATATATATATATATATATATATATATATATATATATATATATATATATATATATATATATATATGTATGTATATATATATATATATATATATATATATATATATATATATATATATATATATATATAGATATATATATATATATATATATATATATATATATATATATTTTCAATAATGGATGGAACTTGGCTCCTAAGGTGATTTTGTTGTTGGAGTGGGACCTCCAGCCATTCTGTCCACCTTTTCCCTTTCTAGACATGTGGTGGTGCATTGGGTAGTGTGGCAACCTTCGTCTTCATCTTTTTGGGTGCAGGCTTGCAAACCTCGTGGAGTAGTTGTGGGGTTTGCTTCTTTGCTGCACCCGACATAGCCATCTGGGTGTAGCTATCTACCCGGGCTGGTGGGTCAGCCAGCATAGCTACACGCTCACTCGGTACCTGGGCTGGTGGACGAGCAGCCTTCCTTTCTTCCATGGCTACAGTCTGCCTAACGACCTGGGGTTGTGGAGCAGCCATCCTTACTACCACCCAGGTTGGTTGGGCAGCCTTCTTTCGTTTCTTTGCTACACCCTTCTGGTTGGGCTGGTTGGGCAACCTTCTTTTTCCTCTTCTTCGATACAACCTGCCAACCGAATTCGTCTGCTGGTGGGTCCGTTTCTTTCATGGATACAACCTCTGTAGCCACTTGGGCTGGCCGGTCAACCTTCGGTTGTAGGTAAAAGTATATATATAGAATAATGTGGTTATCATCAGCAGCCAGAGGCCATTCCTCCCTCCTTGCCTGCAGAGTTCTTGATTTTCTGGAAAGTTCTACGAGATTCTGGTAAGATAAATACCATTGAGAGGACGTTGTTAGGGGACAGTCAGGTTCAGTTTAGAGTTGGTTGTGGGATGGTTCTTTTACTGTGTCGTATCAGCCAGATGGGTATTTCTTTTCACAGTTTTCGTTAAAGTTTGTTTTCTAGAGGCATAATCTAGAACACTATTTTCCATATGTTTATCATTTTTCTTGTTATAGTTTCATTATCATCATTAGTTTTGTTATTGTTGACTTTCAGATATTTGATGTTATGTTTGTGATTCCCGTGGAAGCGTCTGACATCTTGCTAGAAGACTTTCTGGTCACAATATTTCTGCACTGGGGAGTTGATCGTATTCTTTTATTGCAGGTTTTGTTATTATCTTGCTTTACATTAAGGTCTACTGGAGGTTTTCCCAATGCTGGTTGAACATATGTCCAGCAACAGGAGATGGCGTAAGATACAGTATTGATGAAACTTATCTATCTATATACCTATCTAAATATCGCTCTATCAATCTATCAATCTAACTATGTATCTATCTATCTATCTATCTTTATCTGAAAGTCAACAATAATGAAATCATTGATATATGAAGTATAACAATGTCCTCTCAATGGCAATTATCTCACCAGAATCTTCTAGAACCTTCCAGAAAACTATGAACTCTGCAGGCAAGGAGGGAGGAATGGTCTCCGGCTATTGATAAAACCATATTATTCCATATATATGTTTATATATACATATTTATGTATATATATATGAATGTATATATAACGTACAGAATAATGCGGCCATCATCAGTATCGAAGAAAACTGAAAAGATGAGGTCCCACCGAGATTCGAACTCGGATTGCTGGATCCAAAGTCCAGAGTGCTAACCCTTACACCATGGGACCTGATAAGAAAAGATGTGATTTCATCTAAATGTTTTACATATAATCAACCAGAGGCCATTCCTCCCTCCCTGCCTGCAGGGTTCAAGGTTTTCTAGAAGGTTCTCGAAGATTCTGGTAAGATCATTACCTTTGAGAGGTCGTCGTTAGGTGACAGTCAGGTTCACTCTATGGTTGGTGTTTGTAGTTGGTTGTCCGAGGATGTTGTTATACTTGATCAATTTTGTAATTGTTGACTTTCAGGTAGGAAGTACTCATTTACGATGCATCCTTGTACTCACAACAACCTTATGAGTCACTTCAAGATTTATCTTCACTACAACTTTATCTTCACTACACCATTAAGGTTGAAGTCAATGGTCACATTCACTACAATCTCAACACGACTGGTCTTATACCTAACCCATATTATCACTACATCCATGTACATGTATTTCTTGCAGAATAACGCAGATATCAATGATTTCTGTGAAAGTTGACATATACAGCATTACGTATCTATCGATCTATCTAATATCTGTTTTTTACCTATCTATCTATCTACTATCTATCTATCTATCTATCTATCTTTCTAAATCAGAAAGTCAACAACAATATCATTAATGATACGTATAACTACGTCCTCTCAATGGCAGTTCCTACCCAGAATCTTCGAGAACCTTCTAGAAAACCTTGAACCCTGCAGGCAGGGAGGGAGGAATGGCCTCTGGTTGATTATATGTAAAACATTTAGATGAAATCACATCTTTTCTTATCAGGTCCCATGGTGTAAAGGTTAGCACTCTTTACTCTAAATCCAGCAATCCGAGTTCGAATCTCGGTGGGACCTCATCTTTTCAGTTTTCTTAGAAACTGATGATGGAACTGAGCCATATAGTTGACCTTCGATGGACATATATTTCTTACGGCCCACCATTTTATTTAAGTATGAAGATCTCACGGCAGAGAGGAAACGTGTGATATTCAAAATCAAAAGCCGCAATTGCCCTCATGGTAATGGTCGACATGTTTGCAGACAGATGACACAGACATGTGAGAAGTTAGACAAATATGGACGTTCCTGGTTGCTGTATAGCCTAGGTTTATTATCACTTGTAATGAAGGAGAAATGTTGCACATTATTCCACACCTTTTTATTTAGGCTAGGCTAGGCTAGGATGACTAGGGTCCATAACGTAACAGAGCTGGGAAATGCATCATATCGGATCTGTATTTGTGCAAAATGGCGCAAGTTTGTGGAAGTGATTTACGCAATGCCGGAGAGAATCCACCTCCACCAGAAATAATGTCTCAGACCATACAATATCTGCTGTTGGACGAGCAGGGGACATTAGACCAATATATTCCTGTAGTTTACTGCTCTTCCCAAACACGCAGCAAGACATTCGTAAAAGTGTTAAACTGAACTTTTCCATCGGTTTTCATATCTTTAATTACTTACACCAGTTCCAGCAGATGGAAAAAATCATTTGAAAAATCAGAAATTATTTGCCTATAAAAGCATTTTGATCGATCGTACCAAATATTCAATTATTTCTGTACCCGACAAAATATTCAGTCACTCCTATATCCGACATTTTTCCTGCTGGCTGGTGCCGTTAAAGTCATATGGTGATTTACCGCAATTAGATTATAGATATATTCATCTATATGGAATGGCTCAGCGTGAAGAAACATATATATTTTCACTAAATCCTCCTCTTCACTACACTCCCATCTTCACTACATAGTTCTAACACAACATCTTGACTACACCATTATCATATCATTGTGTTCTTATCTTCACCACAGCCTCGGCAAAATTGATGTTTTCTTTACACATCAGGGTAGATGGCCATCTTTATGATGACAGAGAACACACATAACATATTAAACCACTTATCTTTAGTCACTTTAATCTAATTTCTGCTGATAAAAACGAATTATAATGACAATCCTTGTGTTCTGTGATGGGACATTGTACGGGTGAAGGAACTGTTGTCAGGCACATGTATTAAACTATTGAGAAATAAACTTAACTGTATTAAAGTATTGACTTCACTATATTAGACTTCTCTATATTAAGCTATGCTAGGATATGATCAGTTCCCAGGTTATATAAGGGCGGGAGCCGGGACCGAGAGCATCATTTGAGCTGTGACCTCTGTCGAGTGAACATCTCTGCTCCGCCTTGCAAGCTCCCTCAACCTTTCCTCGAACACTTCAATATAATAATGTTCACCAAGGAGGTAGGACGATCCTCCTTTGTCCAGGAGATGGAATTTGAATATGTCCATGTATTTGACATGGGCTATGGCTGTGTGGACATGGAAGTGGAATACCCAGACGTGGAAGTGATGGATGGAGTGGACTTTGGCTGTGTGGATATGGAGGTGGAATACCCAGACGTTGAAGAGATGGATGGAGTGGAATTGGTGGAATACCCGGACGTGGAAGTCATGGATGGAGTGGAATTTGGCTGTGTGGATATGGAGGTGGAATACCCAGAAGTGGAATTGGAGGAAATGGAATATGGGTGAAGCTGGTATGAACGCCATATGGATTTGTTGAAGGTTGACCTCGTAATGTGTTGACGTAAAATAGGTCAACCACTGTGACCATGTGGCGGGAGGGCCACATCCACCAACCACGAAGCGGGCCCCACCACGGAGAAGTATCCTGGCTGCATCCACGTACGAGAACCACCGCGGGATTGCCGTCATCCAGTACCCCTGCTATGCCTCCTACAAGAAGGCACTTCTTGCCAACGTGACACCACTTTCCGTCAACGGTCGCTGTGCAAAAGTGAAACCTCACCGTCCCACTGATGCTGACCAAGTGACCTCGCCCACTCAAGTGGCACTGCAGCCCACACGCCCTACCAGACCCACCATCCATGAGGAAATGCAGCCCACCCCACTTGTCAGGCCCACCTTCAGGGAGACATGGCAGGTCTCAAGACCTGTCCGGCCCACCATTCAAGACCGACTTGGTCCCCCAACACACGTCAGGCCCACCATTCAAGACCGACTTGGTCCCCCAGCACATGTCAGGACCAGCGTTCTAGACCGACTGGGACCAATAACACATGACATGTCCTACGTTACAGACCGACTGCACTCCGCACCACGTACGGGCGTTAAAAGGCGTGTCGAGATAACACACGCTCCCCGTGCCAAAAGATTCAGTTGGTGAGGAACCTGAGTTCTTTCTTCCTGCTGGTGCTGCAGGAGAACACGGCCCTAGAGTGGACACTGGAGGTGTGTTTGTGTTTGGGTTATCACTGAGGAACCAACACCAACACAACTTTAGTTTCGCCCCGACAAGGATTACGTTAATCTGGCGGAAGTCTGGCTTTCTCCCAGTAGTGGATAGCACATAATATCTACGTAGGGACGTTGAAAAACAAAGAAAAAAAAATGGGAACATTATCCCGCGAAAAAAAAAATACAGTAATTCACGGGGATAATTTCCTTCGTCTTCAAAGAAAAAATGAAACTCTTCCGACGATACCGTGCCTTCCATAAAGCAACCCTCAAAGAAATCACTTTCTACACAATGTGCAAGGAGTCGGTTTGCCAATCTTCATATGGCTGGGACTATTGTTCCCTCTGATTGATTCATTTTTCAAGATTAAGGAAAGTTATAATAAAAATATTGTATTGAGTTTCTCCGTTGGCGTCAGGGTAAACACCCATCCCCCCCGAAGCTTGGTTACCTTTCCGTGGTGGGGGGGACTTCATGGATTGGGCAGTAGCAACCATCGTTGGTTGCTTCTGTTCAATCCATGAACGAAAAACCAAGCATCTTGAACGTAATTGTCGTATAAATTCACTTGGTGTCAAAACTGACGCGAAAGCGGTTGTCTCAATTTTGTCAGAAATGTTTGTGCGTTTCGGCCTGATGGCGGGAGTCGGTTTGGCGCTGTGGTCATAGAGGAATACGAGGAGATTGGCAACCGTCCCAGAAGTAGCTACAGTGAGGCCCAGCAGCTGTCCCTAATACTGTGGAAGGCACTCATGTAAGGTGTGCAGTGAGGCGCAGCAGTAACAAGGGAAACGGACAACCAAAACAGCAATCTTGATCATCAGGAGGCTATCCAATGCTCAGAATAGATAAGGACGATTATTGTATGGCTTCGCTCAGAGGATGAAAATCTTAGCCGTGAAAATCAACAAGTAAAATAACTAGTAGTTAGTGGTAGTGAAGTGGAATTACCGCATTTCTGTGGTCTTAATAGTAAAACGAAACTTTTCGTTTTCTCCATCAATCTAGAGGTGTTGTAGACCACCATCTTAAGGTTGTAAGGTAATGGTAACTACAAGGTTATGACCTCAGCAAATTTGTGATGGAAAGTGCAGGAAATGTGGTAATGTATATAATATAAATTATATAGTTGTATAATAAATGTGTCTTAAAATTTAGTCTTCTCTTTGCCCGTTCATTAATTCAAATACAGGTAAGTTTTCTTTCTAACGAGGTGGGATAAGCTACGTTCACTCGGCTTATGAATGTGGTGACTTTCCCTTCATTACCACAATGGTGTGCTGAACTGAAGATGTAGAAATCCGTAGACGAAACTAAGATAGGAAATCAATCTACATCAAAAATTGAACGTATGCATCTTTAGATGGACATAAAACAAACGGACGGAGGAGCACACTGGAGCAAATCAATTTCATTATCACCACTTAAAGTAGGCCTTTCAACTAGTTGTGGCTTTAAAGCAAACTTTTTCTAGCCAAGGTTTAGTTAGCACCTAAACTAATCCCCACGACCTTACCTTAAGAAATATTTTCAGAAGGTACTGTCTGAACATATTTCTAAGGTAAGGTCATTTAGGTTTGGTTTAGATGTTACCCTAACCTAGGCTAGAAAAAGTTTCCTTTGCTTCAGAGCCCCAACTACGTAGACGGGCTACTGCTGATATTAAACAGTAACAGAAAGGTGATAAAACTGAGATGAAATGAATAAAAAAGAGAGAATGGGTCAGTTGAAAGTTGAAGTATTTGCTAGATACAATTTTTGGCAGATCCAAATGCATCCTAAAGTCAGTCACTTAAATCACAATGCTGAATATTGTTTTAATTGTTGGAACTAGTTACAGGAAGTAAAAATGTCAAGCTTAAAGGGATGCCATTATAATAACTTCATATACCTGCATAGGATCTCTTAAACTTCTTTTCCCTAAAGCTGAATGGATTTAAGTAGTTTAATCTGCGCTTTAAATTTGTTTCTCAGTCCAGTAATCATCTTTGGAGATTACCTCAGTAATTTCTCCATTCAATGTCTTCCTTTTCAAATTAGTTGACGACCACAGCAGTACAATATCCAAGCTGGGATGACTATGTTTTGGGAAGGCGAGAGGTCAGGTTATGCAAGAATGTTAGAAATGGCTTCCATCAGTTTCTACCCTATCTACTCTAAATATTTTGGGTTATTAGAACTTAGAGATTTATGAGTAGATAATACAATATAGTTATCTTGGCAAGATATCCAACGTGAGATTATAGTCATAATAACAATATAGTCACAAGGCCAATATATAGTCACCGGAATATTATATTTATCATGATAATGTATCACTTATGACAAAATATGCATGATTAAAAAATGACAATATAGCACCTATAAAAAATATCACATTGCTAATATAGCCAAGGTGACGATATATACACGATAGTACTGTAACGAAAATAAGAAGATAGTCAAAATGACAATATGTTCATAATGACAATACTGCCACTATGTATATATATTCTCCATGACACTATAGCTACACTGACAGTAAAGCTATCTTCACAAAAGCGTAAAATTGAAAATACAGCAAACGACAATATAGCCACCATGACAATACAGCCATCTTGACAATAAAGTCACGATATAAATCAATCGCCAGCACATTAGAAACGCGTTGAGAGTAATTTACAGACTTTATAGATATCATGAAAATATTGCCACCATGTCAATATATTTGCTATGACAATTTAGCCATTATGATAATACAGTCACGTCGACAATGTATTCACTATGACAATAAAACTACCATGATCATATAACTGATATGACAATACAGTCAAAGGAAAAATATAGAAACATTCAACTTATATTCACAAAGGCAATATAACCACCTGACAATATAGATAGTGTAAATAAATAGTCGTTTTCGGATCATAGGAAACATATAGACTCCAGGACAATATAGTCTCTGTGAAAAAACAGTGACTCAGACAGGATTTATCATTATAATATAGTCATAACTTTATAGCTGTCATGTAATTGTAGTCAACATGACAAAATTATCACAATGAAATAAAACGGTATTACAATATAGTTACCATAATCATACACCAATCATGATTATATAATCAGCAGGTTGACATAAACAATATCACAGTGTAAAAACCATGACAATATAAGGATGTGATGATATGATATCTATTCAATTACACTTACAATACCAAACATGCCGCCATGAAAATATTATTATCATGATCATATAATGACAACAATATTGTAGCTAATAGCAAAATATATCCCGAACGACAAAATTAACCATAGCAATATAGCCATCAAGTTGATATAGCGACCAAGATAATGTAGCCAGGACGACATTATATTGAAAATAACATACAGCCACCATGCCAATGTCTTCACCATGACAATGTAGCTACCATGAAAATATAGTAACCTTGACTATATATCTACCATGATAAAATATTTGAATTGAAAAATATCCACAACAAGAGTTTAGCTGCTAAAACACGATATCACCTTTCCAATATCGCCAAAATGTTATTATTGCCATCATGACAATATACCGCCAGAAAAGAAAAATATATACCCACTACTTGACAATATAGCTATTCTGACAATATTGCCAACATGAAAAGACAGTCACCTCTTGTTATATAACAAAAATGACAAATAGCCATCATGGCAATATAGTGACCTAACAATACAGACACATGGCAATATAGTGACCTAACAATACAGACATCATGGCAATATAGTTACCATAACAATGTAATCTTAATGACAATATAGCCAACATGACTATATAGTCACGATGACAATACAACCACCGTGACAATACAGATAACATGACAGTACCGTCTCTAAGACATTATTGCCATCAATTCAACAAATTAAATGACAATATAGATATTATGGCAACACAGTCACCATGACAATATACTCAGAAATGCAATATAATCGCCATAATGAAATCATCCTATCATGAAAATGTAGCCACCTTACCATTTTGGTTTCCATTGCAATGTAGCCACAGTAATAAAAGATTTACCAAGACAGTACTGAAACCATAACAATATAGCATATCATGGCAATGTAGTCACCTGATAATTTAATCAAAATGACAATTTCTCCTCTATAATGGCATATCCTCAAGGGCAATATCAACACCATTAAAAAAGCTTCTATGAAAATACAGTCACTATGACATTATAGATATCATGATAGAAAATCACCATGACAATATAGTTATCATGGCAATATAGCCACTATGACATTATAGTCATAATGACAATATAGTCGCTGTGACAATATTGTCACCATGATGATATGATTATCATAATAATATATTGCTTATGACAAATTATGCAAGAGTTAAATAATGACAATATATCACCTATAGATAAAGATCATCTTGCCAATATAGCTAAGGTGACGATATATACATCATAGCAATGTAACTAAAATGAAAAGATAGCCAAAATGACGGTATGTTCATAATGACAATACTGCCACTATGAAAATATGTTCCCCAACTGCCACTATGAAAATATGTTCCCCATGACACTATAGCTACACTGACAATAAAGCCATATTCACATAAGAGTAACATTGAAAATACAGCTACATTGTCATGGTGACGATATTGGCATGGTGGCTGTATTGTTATTTTCAATATAATGCCATCCTAACTACATTATCTTGTTCGCTATATTTACTTGCTGGCTATATTGCTATGGTTAATTTTGTCGTTGGGAATATATTATGTCATTAACTACAATTTTGTTTTAATCGTATGATCATAATAATAATATTATCATCGCGGCTTATTTGGTAATGTGTATGGATGTCTTATCATTGTAAGACTCACGCACACTACCATTAATTTTTCATTAGGTATTTGTCATTATCATTTTACTGTGAGTTACATAGAGTTAGATGCATGTTGCCACGGGCTCACTGTTCCCACGGGCTACTGTTAATCAGGATGTTTGAACACGTAAGAGCTGATCTGTTATTTGAACACGTTGTTGAATGGGTGTTGACGGACTCCCATATAACCCCTGCCAGTGTGACCTGAGGGGACACACTGGCCAGCATCGTCACACTGTTCACTAGAGTGTGTCGTAGTGTGTCATAAGACTATAGCCCAGAGTACTACAGATGGACGTACACGTTTTGTTGTAATAAATCTACAAAGGCCGCCTGATCTTCATTAAGTACCACAGACGAAGAAGACCTGATTTCCTTCCTCTCAACTCAACCTTACAAATGGTGGCAGTGACGTAAGAACCCACGTGACCACACACGACCGTCACATCTACTTCATATTTCTACGTCTGGTGTTGCCAGCAGTCATACAAGCCTACCTGACACAGTCCTGGCGCTCCCTCCTGTGGACGTTAAGGGCGGAACCCACGGCCGGCTACGTGCTCCATCACCCGTACCTCAATGCATTGAAGATACGCCTTTATTGCATTGCTGACACTGTGTCGCTTGCAAGGGCATCAAGACAGCGCCACCGCCGTGCAGTGTTGTCATCACATCCAGACGTGTCAAGCAAGGTCAGCCATCCTGCCAACACCAACGTGGAGGTTATCTTGTCAACCGCTCCAGAGACGCGTCATCATCAGCCGTGGCGACATCCCAGACGTCAGCATCGCGTGGTCCAGCCCTTGTCGCTCACTCAACTTTCCTGCTAGCGAGTCGCTACTCTGCACACGTCTTCACCTCACTACACCCAGCCAGCCGCTGCTCTGCACACATCTTCACCTCGCGACACCCAGCCAGCCGCTACTCTGCACACATCTTCACCTCGCTACACTCAGTGAGTCGCTACTCCGCACACATCTTCACCTCGCTACACCCAAGACGTCTTCGTGAGTGAATCTCCCATTCAGGTAAGAACTGTGTCAAAATGGTTCACTCTGGGAGATATTCTCCTTTTGTGTGTTACTAGTTCCTAGTCTATAGATATAGACATATATATACTTTTGGGTAATATGATTATTCATCTTTGTAGTTTAGCAAATTAGTCTAAGTTTTCAGTTATTCTTGCATATATTCTTTCTTATGTTTTCATACATTGGTATTATTGTTTTTAGTGATGATTACTTTCATATATAGAGTCCATTACTGATATGTTATACTATTATGTGCACCTCTCATATACAGAGTCTTGTATTCATATGTTATACTGTTATGCCAGTCTTTTATTGCCTTTATTTCATGACAGTATTTTCAAATAATATTCATGTTATGTATTTTAGATTAGGACAATAGTGTTAATTGTATTTTAAATTTTTCGGGGGGATTATTACTTAAACACTTTAAGTAAGATTGTATTACATGTCCGAAGACATTCCACGCGGTAATCGTAAAGGTTATATGTACTCAGGAATTTACCTAGAATCCCTTATTATAAACGGAACCAGCCTTCTAAAATGGCGACGTCACACAAAGTTGTTTTGACAGATTCTGGTGACACAGATGACCCACAGAAACCTTCTCACACGTTACCACACCCACACCCACCTCCCCCTCCACATCACAAAAACTCGGGACAATCAAATCCTTCACAAAAAACTGTTTTCACACTAAAACAAGCTAGGGAACCACACGAGTTATTTGATGGTAAACTGTCAAATTTTGATCGGTGGATTAGAAATGCAGAGGACATTGTTGAACATAATGGTGATTCAGGAGACAGAGCGCTTATATCGGCTGCTAAAAATCTCATTGATTTCCACCAGCCTAACAATTAAGCTAGGGTTGTCTATGACTCAGATGACATTGGAAACTGTACATCTTGGGAGGAATTTAAAACGTTGTTTACATTAGGTTGTGAGGAATCATTCTCAGATAGTTTACTACACGTCCTTTTACGTGCTCTTAACACAACATACTTGGATGATACGTCAGTCCCTGATCACTGGAGTACCTTACATGGAAGAATGAGATTAGTTAGGCAGGCTTATGAATCCTCACCCTGGATACCGGCCATGATGAATCCTGAAACTCATGTGCAAACACTCATGCGATTATTACACATAACCTTCATTCTCAAGGACCTGACCTCCAGACGTAAGTCGGCGGTTACTTAATGAGAACATCGACCCATCATTGTGGGTCAGTAACAAAAGTGTTGAATTACACTCAAAAGAAATGTGGATATTCCAACACCAAGACACTGGGGAGAGTGTCGGCTTCCCAAAGTGTGAGGAAACATTCTAGTGATCAACACAATCATTCTTCTCATGGTCAAATACAGCGATTCAGTGATGACAAACACTCACATAAAGTGACGTGCTTCCGGTGTGGCCAACCAGGACATAAAGCGAATGTGTGTCCTTACACATGGGACTCATTCTCACGTGAGCCTCGACCAGAACAACAAACGCAGTCAACAACCCATGTCATCACAGCCTCGGTCGTCACAATTCTGCCGACCTAGTCATGATTTCCTCCAGTCAGACATCAGGCTGACCTTCACCCGCTCGCGCCCAACACCACCAAGCAGGTGTTCATATCATAGCAACGCTAGACACACTTCAGCGGAATGTCGAGCATTAGCTAGACAGACGTCACCTAACACAGGTTCATCATGTCATTATCAACAATGACAATCTCTCTCTCATGACAAGACTCCATCACATAAGGAACTCTTAAGACATTTTCGTTCTTCGCCATTTTCTCACATTACAAGTTTCGATTTAGTGGGTTCTTTCCAGGATAAGACAATCACAATCTTTCTAGACAGCGGCGCGGAAGCAGATGTCATTCATTATGATTTTATTCAACCATTAATGGGGCGCACTCAACTTGTTCAATGCTCGGACTTTTACCCATCCCTTCAAAGTATCTCAAATGAAAATCTCGACGTAAGGGGCACTATTAAAATGAACATTCACATAGGCGACTCGGTCATGACCGTCACCCCTTACATTGTTCGTGGTGTAACGTTTCCTGCTAACTTGTTACTAGGACGCCACTCTATGTGTGGCACAACATAAGATCTGTCCTATTTATCATGTGGTTTGTGTTGATAATACGTTCCTGCCATTGTCAGAGAAGAGTTCTCACTCAGTCAGAGTCATTAATACATCTGCTCCCACGTGGGCCCTGCTTCACGGTAGACAATACGCATCCTTTTTACTTTTCTACTCATCATTGCCCTGGTAAACTGAGAACCAACATGACTCTGCATAGTAACACATTAACGAAGGTTCCACTCTCACTTTCTCGAACATGGATGAATGATCATGGACTCAGACATAGTCAGGGTGATCTCGCACTAAGAGTAGTTGCTGAACCTTCATCACTAACTGTCACACGACTATCCATGATGGACGCCTCTATTCATGAGACCCCAGATGGAGAGGTCACCATATACATTGCCAATACGGGACCCACAACTGTCCGTCTCCGTAGAGGTGCCAAGCTTGTGGAATTCTCCGTTTTGAAGTCGGGAATTCAAGACGAGGAGTTGCATGAGTTTAATATCCGTCTAGTCTCACATTCCATTAACCCACCACCACCTACTCCTCCTACCCCTGACTCAGCAGTGCACGGCTCGAGTCAGCTCCCCACCATCACCCCTGACATGATATCCAAGGTAGGATTAACCAAACATGTTGACCAGTTAACAGACTTACTTAACCAGTATAGGTCTACTATTGCCTTATCAGGAGAACCACTCGGTAGAACTCATTTGGATGTTCACATTATTAACTTAGAGAAAAACACACGTCCCATTGACGTCCCAGCCTATCGATTGCCACACACGCACAGAGACATAGCAAACAAACTTGTTCAGGACATGTTGAAAGATAAGGTTATAGAGGAATCACGATCACCATGGAATTTACCACTTCTGATCGTTCCGAAAAAGGACGGAACTTTTAGACCAGTCATAGATTTTAGAAAACTCAACAACAAGGTCACTTTGAAAGATGGTTTCCCATTACCAGTGGTATCAGAGCTTCTTCATAGCCTCGGTAACAATAAGGTATTTTCAACTTTGGATTTATTGAGCGGATTTTGGCAGATTCCCTTGTCAGAGGAAAGCCGCCCCCTGACTGCGTTCAGTACGCCAGATGGTCATTGGCAGTTCATATGCATCATGCCCTTCGGTCTTCATTCCTCACCGGTGATCACCTTCTCAAGGTTAATGACTAACATTTGTCGTCACATGTTGGGCAAAGAAGTATTGGTTTATCTTGATGATATAATTGTCATGTCTCCAGATATTGCTTTTCATTTCAAAAGTCTTGAGAGAGTATTTCTACGACTTAAGGATGCGAATCTAAAAGTCAAGTTATCCAGATGTTCCTTTCTACAAACAAGAATTGATTACTTAGGTCACACCGTTGATGAAAACAGCATTCAACCTAATGCATATAAAGTCAAAACAATTGTAGAATGGCCAGTCCCTTCCACAACAAACAAGGTCAAATCCTTCCTTAGTTCAGCAAGATATTATCGAAGATTTATCGCTAATTTCGCGAAGATCACAAACCCCCTCACTTCATTTCTGAAACAGGGAGTTACATTCCAGTGGTCTACAGTGCATTTAACTTATTCAAACAATACTTGATCGAGGCGCCTATCCTTCGATTCCCCAATTTTGAGAAACCCTTCGTTTTACACACCGATGCTTTTAAACAAGGTCTTGGAGCTGTACTTATGCAGGAGTCAAATAAGGGTAGACTTTTTCCCATAGCCTATGCGAGCCATTCATGTTCAAAGACGGAATCGAAATACTCAATAACTGAGTTAGAAGGCCTTGCAGTTGTTTGGGCACTCAAACATTTTAAGGAATACATATATGGTTACCCTATTACAGTTTATACAGATCACAGAGCACTGTTAGGTATTTTTCAAAGACAAGATCCTACAGGAAAGTTTCAGAGGTGGTTTTTAACTACACAAGCATTTGACCCAGATTTTCGTTTTGTTTCTGGCTCATCCAATGTAGTTGCAGACGCGCTTTCCCGCAGAGTGGGTGCAGTCACTGTAATAATAGCCTCGTATATTTTGATGTAGAGAGGTTGAGACAGCATCAACGGGATGACCCAGTCTGGGGTCCTGTCATAGAATTCCTAGAGGGTATAAGATCTTCCTTGGATGCTAAAACAGTTGTCCCAGTCAGAGAATTGTATTTAGCACAGTGGGGGAGTCTTGTGCAGGGACGCGAAATTAGGAGTGCTCGCCCGTGTTGTTAAACAAACAATAATTCCAACAGCATTAGTACGGGATTTCTTGAAGTTAGCACATGATTCAACCCAGGCCGCACACCCAGGCGCAGATAGATGCTATAAGCAAACTCGTTTGAGGTATTTCTGGCCAAGAATGCAGAAAAACATTACAGATCATATTTTGAGGTGCCAAACCTGTAACACTCATAAGGGAAGTCCCACTACCCCGCAGACTGTGTTGAAATATCCTTTACCTACATACCCATGGGAAAGAGTTCATAAGGACATATTAGGAGGTTTTCCTAGGTCCATGGCAGGCTACAGATACATTTTAGTAATTACTGATGCCTTCACGAGATATTGTGAATTAGTTCCAGTTCAAAATAAAGACGCAGCCACGGTCGCTAAGGCGTTCAAAAAATATATCTTAGACAGACATAATGCTCCGAAGATTTTAGTTACAGATAATTTTGGGGAATTTGATAACTCACTATTAGAAGAACTCTGTAAATTGTATAACATAAGTAAATGTAATATAATGGCGCATCACCCAGCCTCGAATGGCCTGTCAGAGAGATTGAACCGCAAGATCCTCCAGTGTCTTCCCACCAACATTAATTTTGACCATGATGAATGGAGTGAGTACCTGTCTGATGTCCGATGTTCATTAAATTCAGCTTATCATAAGTCAATTGGAGACACACCCTTCCACGCCTTACACGGTTTTGATAAAGTGTTGCCGTATGACATAATAGCGTCCCCTCCTTCATGTCCAGCGGTCCAGAGATCAGTTGTAGCGGAAAAATATCGCACGACTCAATTGATTCATCAAAGGATCAAGGAAAATCTAGGTGAAGCCACTACAACCTTCACGAACTAGGCTGATAAATCCGCGAAACCATCAAAGGTGGCTCCCGGACTCTTGGTAATGGTGCAAGAATTTAACACTAGAAGTGAGGTTCCTAAACTTGACCCAAAATTTTCTGGTCCCTATAGAGTCTTAGCTCATTTAAAGGGACATAAGTTTAGGGTTCGACATCTAAATACAGGTGACATTCGTGAAGAACATGAGGACCACTTGAAAGTTTTACAGTATTCTGAACATGATCATCCCGGTACCACAACAGACAACACTCCTCAAACCCCAAACAATGTCACCCAACCAACTTCTACCACTGTTCAGACTGTCCCCACACCAGAGCCGATATGCCCTCACAACACCACCACACACACATCAGTATTCATTAAGACCTCGCCTTTAAGAAGTTGCTAAGTTTATCATTTTCCAGGTTCTTCCTTCTCATGTCCTTATGGTGTCTTCCTGTATATGACACCATGGCAGTACCAGGCGCCCTTCTCACGACTCCCCGCTGGGTCCGCCTCGTGAGGGACACAGTCTCAGTTAAGCTGGGCCTGGAGGGTCTACCCTACACTTACGATAATTTAGTAAAACTAATGGACGCCGTACCTCGCTTACGGTCTACCCTACTCAAGTTCTACACCAGTGTGTCCATCAGAAACTCTAGTGTTGCTCCTCCTCCAACTTTGTTAAACCAGTGGACCTGGAAATTGAATAGTACCTGTGTGATTCTGTATGACATAACACAAGACATTGAATCTCCAGTAAATACTA
This sequence comes from Panulirus ornatus, assembly GCF_036320965.1. NCBI lineage: Eukaryota > Metazoa > Arthropoda > Malacostraca > Decapoda > Palinuridae > Panulirus > Panulirus ornatus. Next base: position 30,561,972 of record NC_092265.1, read on the forward strand.
AGGCCAGGATGAATACGAAAATGCAAAGAAGCAAGAGAGGTCTGCTTAATTTTGTAGGGTCCCTCCAATCATATTTGTTTGGTATTGCTACTCAGGAAGAACTTAATTCAGTTAGGAATCAGGTTAGATCCTTACAATTTCAACAACTTCTTAACAACAGGTATATTAAGGCTAAAGCTAAGATCTTAAAACAACATTCTAAATATTTGAATGACATAATGTTAACTGTTAATAACTTGACACAACATGTAGCACTACTGTCAAAGTCTCTTAATCCCATATATGCTATAGTGACTATTTCCACATATGTTGATAGTTTATATGCCCAGATCACTTATCATGCACAAAATTTCACTGCCTTATTGGAAGATGTTAATAATCTGGTAAACCAAGTTGTCACGCCATCATTTTTTCCCTTCTCGGAACTCACACGTATCATTAAACAAGCGATGACGAAATTCGGTTGCACCCCAGCTCTCCCTCTGCATCACGTGGCCAGTTATTACTCCTTACTAACGGTTGATGTGACCCTCGAAGCGGTCATTATCCACATACCATTCAATGACTCCAATACTTACAGCCTTGTGAACGTAATACCATTCCCTTTTAATTATACAAAAGGGTCGTAAAAAACTATCGTCCTTGCTGTTAACATGAACTTTCTATTATAAAATATTTATTCCTCATTGATTGCACATCTCTCCATGGATGATTTAGCATTGTGCCATAAACCATTGCTTGACAACTTGATTTGCACCTCCTCCCATCCCCCTCCCCCCCATACCTTGGTTTTCCATAATTTACAAACAAATTCATGTGAGTACCAACTACTTTTTGGGCATCAACAAAATGTTCTTCGTTCTTGTTCCTTTAAGGAAATTGTTGTTAATGAACCTTGGATTGAAAGTATGGACCAGTATCACGTACTGTTTTTCCCAGACCCACAAAATGTTCTTCTTCATTGCCCACCTAATCATCCCAAATCTTATTTATTTCTGGGACACATTCAGTTAGGACAACAATATACTCTTATCAGTTCCAGTTTCAAATTGTTTGGCACTCATGATCATTATTTGGGACAAACTGATAGAACTATCCCGAGTTTAGGACGAATCCCCCAAAACATCAACTTACCAATCATCGATGAAGTAAAGATCCAACATCTTCCATCTATGGTTCAGAACGATCTAGATTCTACAATAGATGTTCTGGCTTAAGTACGCTTCTCATATATCTGGAATTTCAATTGTTCCATTGTCTATTGCACTTATATTTTTATTCAAAGTATTTATGTTATATTGTCATCTACGACATAAGGTGTCTAATACAGAAATCAGTTGCAGCAGCACTTCCTTATTTAAGGAGAAATCTAACACCATAATAATATGTATTCAATAAGTTGTTTCATTTTTTGATTTTTTTTTTCATTTCATTTGCATACTGATTTTGTTTACACCACATATAATTTCCATGTATATATCTTTATGATAATCTAATAATTGTAAAGTGTGTTATCTATCTTCTCAAGCATACTAGTTGATATAGGAATAACTCTTGTAAATACCTACAATTTGCTTATTTCTGTACCCTTATATTCAGTATTATTTCATGTATAACCATAACTTATCATGGCTGGCAGGAGCTTGAGCCAGGTTGTGGCCGAGCAACATGTAAGACTCACGCACACTACCATTAATTTTTCATTAGGTATTTGTTGTTATCATTTTATTGTGAGTTACATAGAGTTAGATGCATGTTGCCACGGGCTCACTGTTCCCACGGGCTACTGTTAATCAGGATGTTTGAACACGTAAGAGCTGATCTGTTATTTGAACACGTTGTTGAATGGGTGTTGACGGACTCCCATATAACCCCTGCCAGTGTGACCTGAGGAGACACACTGGCCAGCATCGTCACACTGTTCACTAGAGTGTGTCGTAGTGTGTCATAAGACTATAGCCCAGAGTACAACAGATGGACGTACACGTTTTGTTGTAATAAATCTACAAAGGCCTCCTGATCTTCATTGAGTACCACAGACGAAGAAGACCTGATTTCCTTCCTCTCAACTCAACCTTACATTTGTGATGGTAGCGCGGGTGGGTGGGTGGGTGGGTGGGTGGGTCATCTGGTCCGCCATTATTGTATTTCATTTTGTTATATCGATATTTGAGGTAGTATGTTGCCAGCTGCACTACCACTTCTACTCATCAATAATTATCACAACAGCAGCCACTAAAGACATTGTTGCCTCCTGTGAGAATCGAACTCACGACCCCTGGTTTACAAGACCAGTGCTCTGCCCCTGAGCTAAGGAGGCGCATGTTGGCACAGCAACACGGCGGGCGGCCAGTGGTCATAACTCATCATGCAACCCACACCTGGCTTGGCTCCTGCTGGTGGTGGTGATGGTGGTGGTGATGGTGGTGGTGGTGATGGTGGTGGTGATGGTGGTGGTGATGGTGATGGTGGTGATGGTGGTGGTGGTGATGGTGGTGGTGGTGGTGATGGTGGTGGTGATGGTGGTGGTGGTGGTGATGGTGGTGGTGGTGGTGGTGATGATGGTGGTGATGGTGATGGTGGTGATGGTGGTTGGTGATGGTGGTGATGGTGGTGGTGGTGATGGTGGATGATGGTGGTGGTGATGGTGGTGATGGTGGTGGTGATGGTGGTGGTGATGGTGGTGATGGTGGTGATGGTGGTGATGATGGTGATGGTGGTGATGGTGGTGGTGATGGTGGTGTGATGGTGGTGGTGATGGTGGTGGTGATGGTGGTGGTGATGGTGGTGATGGTGGTGGTGATGGTGGTGGTGGTGATGGTGATGGTGGTGGTGATGGTGGTGGTGATGGTGGTGGTGATGGTGGTGATGGTAGTGGTGGTGGTGGTGATGGTGGTGATGGTGGTGGTGGTGATGGTGGTGGTGGTGATGGTGGTGGTGATGAGTGGTGGTGGTGGTGATGGTGGTGATGGTGGTGGTGGTGATGGTGGTGGTGGTGATGGTGGTGGTGATGGTGGTGGTGGTGGTGGTGGTGGTGGTGATGGTGGTGGTGGTGGTGGTGGTGATGGTGGTGGTGATGGTGGTGGTGGTGGTGGTGATGGTGATGGTGGTGATGGTGTTGGTGATGGAGGTGGTGGTGGTGGTGGTGATGGTGGTGGTGGTGGTGGTGGTGGTGGTGATGGTGGTGGTGGTGGTGGTGGTGATGATGGTGGTGATGGTGGTGATGGTGGTGGTGATGGTGGTGATGGTGGTGGTGGTGATGGTGGTGGTGATGGTGGTGGTGATGGTGGTGATGGTGGTGATGGTGGTGGTGATGGTGGTGATGGTGGTGGTGATGGTGGTGGTGATGGTGGTGGTGGTGATGGTGGTGGTGATGGTGGTGGTGATGGTGGTGGTGATGGTGGTGATGGTGGTGGTGGTGGTGGTGGTGGTGATGGGATGGTGGTGGTGATGGTGGTGGTGATGGTGGTGGTGATGGTGGTGGTGGTGGTGGTGGTGGTGGTGATGGTGGTGATGGTGGTGGTGGTGATGGTGGTGGTGGTGATGGTGGTGGTGATGGTGGTGGTGGTGGTGGTGGTGGTGGTGATGGTGGTGGTGGTGGTGGTGATGGTGGTGGTGGTGGTGGTGGTGGTGGTGGTGATGGTGGTGGTGGTGGTGGTGATGGTGGTGGTGGTGGTGGTGGTGGTGGTGATGGTGGTGGTGATGGTGGTGGTGGTGGTGGTGGTGATGGTGGTGGTGGTGGTGGTGGTGGTGGTGGTGATGGTGGTGTGGTGGTGGTGATGGTGGTGGTGATGGTGGTGATGGTGGTGGTGGTGGTGGTGGTGGTGATGGTGGTGGTGGATGGTGGTGATGGTGGTGGTGGTGGTGGTGGTGGTGATGGTGGTGGTGGTGGTGGTGGTGATGGTGGTGGTGATGGTGGTGGAGGTGGTGGGTGGGTGATGGGGGGGGTGGTGGTGTGTGGGGTGGTGTGGTGGGTGTGGTGGGTGGGGTGGTGGGTGGTGGGGTTGAGGGTGGGGTGGTGGGATGGTGGGTGGGGTGTGTGGGTGGTGGTGGGGGGTGGGTGGGTGGTGGTGGTGTGGGTGGTGGGTGTGGTAGGGGTGTGGGGGGTGGGTGGTGGTGGTGGGGTGTGGTGGGTGATGTTGGGTGGGGTATGGGGTTGTGGGGTGGTGGTGGTGGGGTGGGAGTGGTTGGTGGATGGTGGTAGGTGGTGGTGTGGTGGTGTTGGGGTGGGTGGGGTGGTGGTGGTGGGTGGGGTGATGTGGGTGTGGGGTAGGTGGTGGGTGGTGGTGGTGGTGTGGTGATGGGTGGGTTGGTGTTGGTGGTGGGGGTGGTGTGGGATGTGAGGGGTGGTGGTGGGTGTGAGGTGGGGGTGTGGTGGGTTGGGTGGTGGGGGTGAGGTGGGTGGTGGTGTTGTGGTGATGGTGTGGTGGTGGTATGTGTGGGGTGGGAGTGGGTGGTGTGGTGAGATGGTGGGGGTGGTATGGTGGTGTTGGGGTGTGGGGGTGGGTGGGTGGTGGTGTGGGTGGTGTGGGTGGTTTGTGGGGGTGGTGGTGGTGGGGTGGGTGGTGTGGGGTGTGTGTGGTGGGGTGGGTGGGGTGGTGGTGGGTGGGTGGTGGGGAGGTGTGTTGGTGGGGGGGGAGGTGTTTGTGGAGGTGTGTGTGGTGGTGTGGTGTGGGTGGGTGGTGGTGGGGGGGGTGGTGGTGTGTGGGTGTGGTGTGGGGTGTGGTGTGGTGGTGGTGGTGGTGGGGGTGGTGTGGTGTGGGGTGGGTGGTGGGTGGTTGTGGGTGGTGGTGGTGATGGTGGTGTGGTGAGGTGGGTGTGGGTGTGGTGGTGTGGTGTGTGGGTGGGTGTGGGGTGGGTGGTGGTGTGTGGTGGGGGTGGGGGGGGGGGGGGGGGGGGGGGGGGGGGGGGGGGGGGGGGGGGGGGGGGGGGGGGGGGGGGGGGGGGGGGGGGGGGGGGGGGGGGGGGGGGGGGGGGGGGGGGGGGGGGGGGGGGGGGGGGGGGGGGGGGGGGGGGGGGGGGGGGGTTGGGGTGGGTGGTTGGGGGGGGGGGGGGGGTTGTGGGGGGGGGGGTGGGGTGGGGGGTGGGGGGGGGGTGGGTGGTGTGGGGGGGGTGGTGTGGGGGTGGTGGGGGTGTGGGTTGGGGGGGTGGGTTGGGTGGTGGGGTGGGGTGGTGGGGGGTGGGTGTTTGGGGGGGTGGGGTGGGGGGTGTGGTGGGTGGTGTGGGGGGTGGGTGGGGTGGGTGGGGGGGGTGGGGTGGTGGGGGGGGGTGTGGGGGGTGTGGGGGTGGGGGGTGGGGTGGGGGGGGGTGGTGGTGTTGGGTGTGTGGTGGGGTGTGGGGGTGGGGGGGTTGGTGGGGGGGGTGTGGGTGGGGGGTGGTGGGTGGGTATGGGGGGTGGGGTGGTGGGGTGTTGGTGGGGTGGGGGGGTGTGTGGTGGTGGGGGGTGGGGTGGTGGTGGTGGGTGTGGGGTGGGGGGTGGGTGGGGGGGGGGGGTGGGGGGGTGTGTAGGGGGGTGGTGGGGGTGGGGTGTGTGTATGTGGTGGGAGGTTGGTGGTGGTGGGGGGGATGGGGGGTGTGGTGGGGTGTGGGGGTTGGGTTGTGGTTGTGTGGTGGGTTGTGGGTGGGTGGGGGTGGGTGTGGGTGTGGGGGTGGGGGGTGGGGTGGGGGGGTGGGTTGTGTGGTGGGGGGTGGGTGGGGGTGGTGGGGGGTGGGGTGTGGTGTGTGGTTGGGTGGGGTGGGGGTGGGGGTGGTGGGTGTGGTTGTGGGGTTGGTGGGGTGGTTGGGGTGTTGGGGGGTGGGGGGTGTGGTGTGTGGGGGTGTGGTGATGGTGGGGGTTGGGTGGTGGGTGGTGGTGGTGGTGTGGTGGTTGGGGTGGTGGGTGGTGTGGTGGGGGAGGTGTGTGGTTGGGTGGGTGGTGGTGGTGGTTGTGAGGAGGGTGGTGGTGATGGAGGGTGTGGGGTGGTGGGGGTGGGTGTGGGGTGGGGGTGAGTTGTGGTGGGGGTGGTTGGGTTGGGGTGGTGTGGTGTGGGTGGGTTGGTGGGTGTGGGGGGGTGGGGTGGGTGGTGTGGGGGTGGTGGGGGTGGGGGGTGGTGGGTGGGTGGGGTGGTGGGGTTGGTGGTGTGGGTGGATGGTGGGTTGTGGGTGGTGGTGTGTGTAGGGGTGGTGGGTGTGGTGGGTGGGGGGTGGTGGGGGTGGGTGGGTGTGTGTGTGGGGGGTGTGGGGTAGGGGTGGGGGTGGGTGTGGGGTGGTGTGGTGGGGGGGGGTGTGGGTGGTTGGGGTGGTTGGTGATGGTGGTATTATTAGTATCATTAGCATTTGATGTATCATTATTATGAGTCAATTATAGAGCATGTAGGTTGAGGAGTTGTGAGCCTTGAGTAGGAGCATTGATTTTTATCAGGATGGGGAGGTGCAGGAGGTTCAGGAGAAGATCAGTAGGAGTCTTATGCAGTAGGTATATCATTTGTTATTAGTCATGTATTATTATCATTATCATCCATTAATGTATATTATCATGGAGTGGGGATCTGTGATGATATTATATGATTATGCCATGTTTTAAAAAAAAAAATTTGATATGCATGTTCGATAGGAGTGCATGTAGGAGAGCATTATTGATTATTATATGAATCTTAGGATCAATGGAGTAGATCATGTTTGTATCCGGTATGTGGGGAGTAGTAAGGGTAGCTCGGTGTGTAGTAGTCAGTAGGAATGATCATTATTAGTTTATCAGTGTGATGAGATCACTTATGTTGAAGTATAAGTTGTAGCATTATAGGTAGGCAGGTATGTAGGTGTATCACTTTTGAGGTGCAGTGTGTGAGGTTGTATCAGGAGGAGGATGTTGAGGTGTGTAGTAAGGATGAGGAGCAGTAGGGGTATTAGCAGCAGTAGCATGGAGGAGTGAGTGAGAAGGAGGATGTTGTATGTATGAGCAGTGTTGATGTGTATCATGTATGTTTAGATCTTTTATGAGCAGTAGGAGTGATTGAGTTGTAGTAGCAGTATGGAGTTTCAGGATGATTGTGGTTGAAAGTAGGATGGAGATGGTGATGGTAGAAGTAGGAGTAGCAGTGAGGGTATTATCATTTAGGATGCAGGATGGATTATGTGGTACATATGGTGTAGTAGGTGAGAGTGCTGGGTTTGAGCAGGAGTGAGTATGTAGACATGATTAGTTATGGTCGTTGTATGCAGGAGTAGTATGAGGAGTGATGATTATGAGAGGACGTTGATCATATTATGTATCATTAGGTAGTGAGTCAGGAGTAGGGTGGTAGTAGGTGTTGGTGGAGCAGGAGGAGGATCCTGAGGTGGGAGGATGAGTATGATGATGAGCAGTGTGGAGGAGGTGGTAGGGGTGAAAAGGTGGTGGTGAGGAGTGGTGGTGGTGGTTTATGGTGGCTGAGTGTGATTTGTAGGGTGCCGGTGGAGGAGGTGGTGGAGGTGGATGGAGGAGGGAGTTGGTGGTATGAGGTGTGGAGAAGGTACGAGTGAGGTGGTTGAGGAGGTGAAGGTGGTTAAGGTGTTGAGGTTGGTGGAGCAGGAGGATTTAGAGGTTGTGAGGATAGGTGTGGATGAGCAGTGAAGGAGATTGTGAGGAGGAGGGTCTTATGAGTTCATGTTGTATTTGCAGAGGTTGTAGCTTGAGGATGAGAGCTGGAGGATGGTGCTGGAGTAGGTTGGAGCTTGAGTAGTAGCTGGAGTAGTATGAATGTTTAGCAGGAGAAAGATAGAGAGGAGATGACGAGGTGGTGGTGGAGGGAGAGATGTGGAGGTGGTTGATAGTGAGGAGCTTGTAGGTGTTAGGTGATGCCATGATTATCAGTGACTCTTATTATTGGATCAGTAGTATGATTGAGCATTATTTGTAGGTGTGGAGGAGAGGATGGGTGTATTGAGAGCAGTAGTATGAGGAGCTGAGGTTGATGTAGCCATGATTGGTGAGTAGTAAGAGTGGTGAGTGTTTAGTAGTTGAGCAGTGTGAAGGAGGAGGTTGTTGGATATGTATGAGGAGTTATTTGGATGATAGGTGTAGCAGGAGGAGCAGTATTAGTGATATGGTTATGTAGGGTGAATGGGGATGAGCTGGTATTAGTTAGTGATCCATTAGTTTTATTATAATTATTAGCATTGCTGATTATCATAAGTAGTCAGGGTGAGTGTGTGAGGATCAAGGATGTTGTAGGAAGCAGGTGGAGCAGTATGTATCATAGTTAGCATGAGGAGGAGTATAGCTGGATGTTCAGGATGAGCATTGTGGATGTATTTTTATTATCATAGGAGCAGTATTATATCATGTTTTATCATGATGGTAGTCTATGTAGTAGGTGCAGTGATTGTATGTCTTTTTAAGGTTATTATTCATTATTATTAGTCCAGCAGTATCGTTAAGTGTATTTATCATGATGGTGCTCATTAGGATTGGTGGGAGTAGGATCATTATTGATGATTTGTCAGTAGTACATGATGATTATCATGTTGGAAGGATGAGGTGAGAAAGGTAGCAGTATTATTGGAGTATGTAGTATAGAGTGCCAGTTTTGGAGAGATAGTAGGAGTGCGATTAGATCATTATCACTTACGTGTGTAGAGATCACTGTATTTTATACAAGAGTATTAGGGTGGATGAGAAGGAGCAGGAGTGTATGCAGTAGTAGTATGAAGGTATGAGGATCATGATCATTTGCATGATTATGAGGAGGCTTATGTGCTTTGGAATTGAGTAACATTATTATGAAGAGCATGTTAGTGATGAGCTTGAGGATGCATTATTATTAGTGTGGAGAATGTAGTAGCAGTATGTGGATGAGGAGGAGGTAGAGCAGGAGGAGGTGATGCGTAAGCTAGTGCTATAAGTATGGATGTTGTTTGTTAGTTATGATCAGTATCAGGATCTGGCGGATGAGCTGGCTGGATGGTGCGGGGTAGGGGGAGAGTAAGGAGGAGGAGGTGCAGGATTGTGATGAGTCAGTAGTGTGTTGGAGAGTTGTAGTCAGGAGGAGCAGTATGGAGGATATTAGGATTTTCTATTTTGATCATTAGAATTAGTAAGGAGTGGATGAGTAGAAGGTAGGAGAAGCTGCATTATGTATGAGTTGGAGCATGATTTATATTATTATCATTATTATGTATGACCAGTAGCAGCAGTAGGTATAGTAGGTGTCATTAGGATTAGGAGTATCATGTAGTTATCATAGACGTGAGTTAATATGAGGTGTATTAGCATTAGCATTAGTATTAGCATGTTGATTAGCAGTGTTTTTATTATTATGTTTCCATCGATATTATCAGTGAAATATCATGTGCGAGCTGTGTGATCGGTGGGTGATAAGGTGGGGGAGGGGGAGGGTGTAGCAGGTTAGGGGATGAGCAGGAGGGATTAGCTTGATGTGAGGTAGCATGTGGTGGAGTAGCAGTTGGAGGAGAGTAGGAGTGGGACAGCACTTAGTAGCATGAACGATCATGAAGTTGATGGTATCAAGTATTCTTAGTCATGATTTTGATGATCAGTATTATATCAGTAGTGATGTAGAATCTGAGTGATGATTATTGAGTATTAGGAGAAGATGTATGATGGATCATTAGTATTATCAGTATGAGATCTGTAGGATTATGGGTATTTGTCAGTCCGGATTATCAGGTAATAGCATGATTATGATGGGGATCAGTATGTGGATTGTGATCATTTTTAGTATTAGCTGTAGTGAGTATTATCATGTTGAGTAGGTGCATGCAGGAGGATCAGGTTTGTGCTGTGTGTCGGATGTTTGAGGAGTATTGTTCAGGAGGGGGATCATTTGTGGTTCATTTGAGGTGTGAGTGGTAGGGGGAGAAGGAGGGGTATGAGAAGGAGGAGTAGAATTGGCGGTGGTGGTGGAGGTAGTAGAAATAACAAATTACGTGAAGTAGTAGGAGTAAGTCGGAATGAGGAGTGGGGGGGAGGAGGTAAAGTTGGTGATGTGGCGCATCCGCTACGTTAACTATAGTATCATGTTGACCTACTTTATGGAGGGAATCAGAAGCGTACGTCAATATGCCTCGACGTATGAAGTTACATGCAACTATTGGCCAGATCACCGTAGTGGATGTCAAGCTATCCTCAGGTGTGAGTCAGCCACAGGTGAACCCCGTGCACACGTGAGGATGCAGAGGCCACAAGTGGTCTTACCACTACCTCGTAAGGCCAACAATCAAGCGGGAGAAAGGAAGGTGATGTAGATTAACGTGTATCTCTTGTCCTCTTGTAGCTGAAGATGATTAGTCCAAACTGGGAAAAATAGATCAAGTCTGGAGACTGAGTGGACTGGCCTCCCCCGTCTGAAGACGGAGTGGACTGTCCCTTCCCGCTTGTGGAGACGGATGTGGACTGGGGCCCCCGCGTGGAGACGTAGTGGACTGGCCTCCGCGTGTGAGACGTAATGGACTGTCCTCCGCGTCTGTAGACGAGTGACGGGCCTCCGCGTCGGAGACTGAGTGGGACTGCCTCCGCGTGAGGAACGGAGTGACTGGCCTCCTGGTGTGGAGACGGAGTGAACCCCCTGGGGGAGCCCCCCCTCCGCGTCTGGAGACTGAGTGAACTGGCCTCTGTTGTGCGGAGACGGAGTGGACTCCGCGTCTGGAGAACGGAGTGGACTGCCACTGCCGACTGTGAGACGGAGTGAACTAGCCTTCACGCGTCTGGAGACGGAGTGAACTGGCCTCTGTGGGGGGGAGACCCGGGGTGAACTGGGGCCCCCGCGTCTGGAGACGGAGGGACTGGCCTCCGCCCTCTAAAGACAGAGGGACTGCCTCCGCCCTCTGGAAACCCAATGGGCTGGCCTCCGCGGGTGGAGACGGAGTGGGGCTTTGGGTCTTCTTTCTGGCGAACGGGAGGGGGACTGGTTTTCAATATCA
>NC_092265.1:30577970-30614615 GCF_036320965.1 Panulirus ornatus
TTCTTGTGTGTGTGGTGTGAGAAGATCAGTGATGGTGGTACTTCTTGTGTGTGTGGTGTGATGAGATGGTCTGTGGTGGAGGTAGTTCTTGTGTGTGTGGTGTGAGAATAGGACCAGTGATGGTGGTAGCTCTTGTGTGCGTGGTGTGATGAGAGGACCAGTGGTGGTGGTAGTTCTTGTGAGTGTGTGTGGTATGAGAAGAGGACCATTGGTGTTGGTAGTTCTTGTGTGTGTGTGGTGTCAGAAGAGGATCAGTGATGGTGGTAGTTCTTGTGTGCGTGGTGTAACGAGAGGACCAGTGGTGGTGGTAGGTCTTGTGTGTGTGGTGTGAGAAGACGACCAGTGATGGTGGTAGGTCTTGTGTGTGTGGTGTGAGAAGAGGACCAGTGGTGGTGGTAGGTCTTGTGTGTGTGGTGTGAGAAGATGACCAGCGGTGGTGGTAGTTCTTGTGTGTGTGTGCTGTGAGAAGAGGACCAGTGGTGATGGTAGTTCTTGTGTGTGTGGTGTGAGAAGACCAGTGATGGTGGTAGGTCTTGTGTGTGTGGTCTGAGAAGAGCAAAAGTGGTTGTGGTAGTTCTTGTGTGTGTGTGCTGTGAGAAGAGGACCAGTGGTGGTGGTAGGTCTTGTGTGTTTGGTGTGATGAGAGGACCAGTGGTGATGGTAGTTCTTGTGTGTGTGGTGTGGGGAGAGGACCAGTGATGGTGGTGGGTCTTTTGTTTGTGGTGTGGGGAGAGGACCAGTGATGGTGGTAGGTATTGTGTGTGTGGTGTTGGAAGAAGACTAGTGATGGTGGTAGGTCTTGTGTGTGTGGTGTGGGGAGAGGACCAGTGGTGGTGGTAGGTCTTGTGTCTGTGGTTTGAGGAGAGGACCAGTGGTGGTGGCAGTTCTTGTGTGTGTGGTGTGAGGAGAGGACCAATGGTGGTGGTAGGTCCTGTGTGTGTGGTGTGGAGAGAGGACCAGTGGTGGTGTTAGGTCTTGTGTCTGTGGTGTGAGGGTGGAATCACTGATGATGATAGTTCCTGAGTGTGTACTATGAGGAAAGTACTAGTGATTGTGATAGTTTTTCTGTTTGTGGTATGAGAAGGTCGCTCATGATAGCAGTTCATGTGTGTGGTATGAGAAACGTAAGAGTGTTGGTGGTAGTTCTAGTGTGTGTTATGAGAAAGGACGAGCGGTGGTGGTAGCTCCTGAGTATGTGTTTTGAGGATAGTATCAGTGGTAGTAGTGGTGTTTGCCCCTCTGTCATAAAGTATGGTAATGCGGCGAGGGGACTTTTATATTTATCAAGTTCTTATCAGTGAGGATCACATCTGTCTATCTTATGGAATATGTAAACGCTGGAAATGTTTTTCGTGCCTACGTCATAAGCGAACCACTAATGGTTGGTGTCTGTATGTCTTAAGTGCCAAAATGTGAATAAAAGATGATTATTCTTTATTTCTATATCACTGAATTTTGTAAAACTGATTGTGATGGATATGTCTGAGGCAAAAGAGTATCATTAGATTTTAGGGAGAATAAAGATGTTATGGAAGGAAATAAAAAAGTGCGTAAGAGAAGAGAACAAATGGGAACATCAGTGAAGGGGGCTAATGGGGAAGTAAAAACAAGTATTGGTGATGTGAGAAGGAGATGGAGTGAGTATTTTGAGGGTTCGTTGAATGTGTTAGATGATAGAGTGGCAGATATAGGGTGTTTTGTTCGAGGTGGTGTGCAAAGTGAAAGGGTCAGGGAGAATGGTTTGGTAAACATGAGAGGTAGTGAAAGTTTTTCGGAAGATGAAAGCCGGCAAGGCGGCGGGTTTGGATGGTTTACCAGTGGAATTTATTAAAAAAGGGGGTGACTGTGTTGTTGACTGGTTGGGGAGGATATTCAATGTATCTATGGCTCATGGTGAAGTGCCTGGGGATTGGCGGTATGCATGCATAGTGTCACTGTACAAAGGCAAAGGAGATAAAGGTGAGTGTTCAAATGACAGTGGCTTTAGTTTGTTGAGTATTCCTGGGAATTTATATGGGAGATTATTGATCGAGAGGGTCAAGGCATGTACAGAGCATCAGATTGGGAAAGAGAAGTTGGTTTCAGAAGTGGTAGAGGATATGTTGATCAGGTGTTTGCTTTGACGAATGTACGTAAGAAATACTTAGATAAACAAATGGATTTGTATGTAGCATTTACGGACCTGAAAAAGGCATATGATAGAGTTGATAGAGATGCTGTGTGGAAGGTATTAAGAACATATGGTGTGGGAGGCAAGCTGCTAGAAGCAGTGAAAATTTTTTTTCAAGGAAGGAATGCATGTGTACCAGTAGGAGGAGAAGAAAGTGATCAGTTCTCAGTGAATGTCAGTTTGCGGCAGGGGTGCGTGATGTCTCCACGGTTGTTTTATTTGTTTATGGATGGGGTTGTTCGGGAGGTGAATAAAAGAGTTTTGGAGAGAGGGGCAAGTATGCAGGTTGTTATGGATGAGAGAGCTAGGGAAGTGAGTCAGTTGTAGTTCGCTGATGATACACTGCTGGTGCCTGAATCGGGTGAGAAAATGCAGAAGCTAGTTACTAAGTTTGGTAAAGTGTGTGAAAGAAGAAAGCTGAGAGTAAATGTGAATAAGAGCAAGGTTATCAGGCAGATAGGGCTGAGGGACAAGTCAATTGGGAGGTAAGTTTGAATGGAGAAAAACTGGAGGAAGTGAAGTGTTTTAGATATCTCGGAGTGGATTTGGCAGCGGATGGAACCATGGAGGCGGAATTGAGCTACAGGGTGAAGGCGAAAGTTCTGGGAGCTTTGAATAATGTCTGGAAGGCGAGAACATCTTCTCGGAAAGCAAAAATGGGTATGTTTGAAGGAATGGCGGTTCCAACAATGTTATATGGTTGCGAGGCGAGGGCTATAGATAGGTTTGTGCGGAGGAGGGTGGATGTGTTGGATATGAGATGTTTGAGGACAATATATGGTGTGAGGTGGTTTGATCGAATAATTAATAAAAGGTGTAAGAGAGATGTGTGGAAATAAAACGAATGTGCTTGAGAGAGCAGAAGAGGGTGTATTGAAATTGGTTTGGTCACATGGAGAGAATGAGTGAGGAAAGATTAAAAGATTGGATATATGTATCTGAGGTGGAGGGAACGGAGAATTGGGAGACCAAATTGGAGGTGGAAGGATGGATTGAAAAAGATTTTGAGTGATCGGGGCCTGAACATGCAGGAGGGTGAAAGGCGTGCAATGAATAGATAGAAAGATATTTAGATAGAGAGATGTTTACATAGATGGATAGATAGATAGATAGATAGATAAGTTTCATCAACATTGTATCTTACGCCAACTCCTACGGCTGGACATATGCTCTACCAGCATTGGGAAAACCACCAGCAGACCTTGATGTAAAGCTTCAATAGAGATATATTTTCTTTGAACGAAAACTTCGTTTTTTCCAAGTAATGTAGAAACTAAATGACAAGAACTAAAGAGTAGAGAGATTTAACGTTATTCCCAACTTCGCCTGTGCACTCAGTGGTGTGTGGTATCTGGTTGGGACTCCGCAATGACTTGCAGATCTCTGACTAGGGAGAGCAGACGGGGGCGGTGCTGTGGGTCACTGTCAAGGGTGCGCTGGGAAAGCTGCCACAGGCGGTCTCGGACCACCTGGTCCTGAATACAAGACTCACCCAATATTGCAATGAGTTGCAAGAAGGAGTACACGTCGGTAGCAGGAGAAATTGGCTTCCTCTGCATGATTTCGGGGGCCATCCAGTAATGTATGCGTGGGTCAGCTTATACAGTTACCACCTGGCCAGCGTAATCGCTCAGACCGTAGTCGATGATGTGGAAGACTGGGCCATCGTCGGTCTGGGTGACCGTCACGTTATTGTACTTGAAGTCAACATGAATGACCCCCTTATCATGAATTTCTTTCAGTCTGTAGCCAATGGAGATAAGAGACTGGATAACCTCCAGGTCGCTGCAATCTTGCAGATAGTCCTCGTAGGCTTGCCCAGCGTAGGACATGAGGAGTCTTAGGGGATGGAAAGCGAGCCCCTTGAGCAATGGGGCCCCTCCAGCGCCGGACAGGGTGATGTGAATGGCAGCTTCGTGCAGGAGAGTGTCCTTTTGGCCCTCATATATTATTGTTTTAAGAACCATATCCTGTGCATTGTATCGCACGAGCTGAGCTGATCCATTGCCGCCCTCTCCAATACCCCGAAGTATTTCAATGTTACGCAGCTGGTCCTCACTGAGGATGTAGTCCGCGAGGTCTGCTTCCAGGTTGAGACCGGCCACGACTGGAGGGGAGGATGCAGTTGGTGGGTGGGTTTATTTGCCATCTGGTTAGGACTCTGCGATGACCTGCAAGTCTCGGACTAGCGAGAGCAGACGGGGGCGGTGCTGTGGGTCATTGTCAAGGGCGCGTTGGGCAAGCTGCCACAGGCGGTGTCGGACCCCCTCGTCCTGAAGAAAATACTCAACCAATATTGCAATGAGTCGCCCGAAGGAGTAGACGTCGGTAGCAGGAGAAATTGGCTTCACCTGCATGATTTCGGGGGCAATCCAGTTATTTCTGCGTGGGTCAGCTTATACAGTTACCACCTGGCCAGCGTAAGCGCTCAGACCGTAGTCGATGATGTGGAAGACTGGGCCATCGCCGGTCTGGGTGACCGTCACGTTATTCCCATTGAAATCAACATGAATGACCCCCTTATCATGAATTTCTATCAATCTGTAGCCAATGGAGATAAGAGACTGGAGAACCTCCAGGTCGCTGCTATCTTGCAGATAGTTCTCGTAGGCTTGCCCAGCGTAGGACATGAGGAGTCTTGGTGGATGGAAAGCTAGCCCCTTGAGCAATGGGGCCCCTCCAGCGCCGGCCAGGGTGATGTGAATGGCAGCTTCGTGCAGGAGAGGGTCCTTCTTGCCCTCGTCTATCAATGTTTTAAGGACCATATCTTGTGCGTTGTATCGCACGAGCTGAACTGATCCATCGGCACCCTCTCCAATATCCCGAAATACTTCAATGTTACGCAGCTGGACCTCACTGAGGATGTATTCCGCGAGGTATGCTTCCAAGTTGAGACCGGCCACGACTGGAGGGAGGGATGCAGTTGGTGGGTGGGTTTGTTGGGCCACGACTGGTGTGGGTGATGCATTTGGTGGGTAGGTTTGTTGAGCCACGACTGGATGGGGGGATGCAATTGGCGGGTGGGTTTGTTGGGCCACGACTGCCGTTGATAAGGGGGTGGGTTGTGGAACGATGGTGGGGGAGTCTACTACTTCCCCACAGGTGACTAATATGTGTATCCCGCGAGCTCCAAGTCTCTCCCGCAGAGCGGCAGCATTGCGGGCAGCAACAATGCGGTTCACTCTCGCCTGCCGCTCGTCCACCGCAGGCTCCTGTCGAGGGCGACGACGTTCCCGACGAACGGTGTGCTGGCGACGCCACGCAATAGCCTGTTGACGCTCCCATTGACTCGCCCTTCTCCGGGTTTCGACGATTCGAGTAACTCTGTCCATACGGAAGGTATTTTGTTATTGTCCTTTTGATGAGATTTGTGTAGGCACACGAACTTTCATAGCCGTTTTGAGACAAAAATATGAAGGTATGTTTAGTAAAGATAGAAACGATTAACTTACATAGTGGTGTTATGTAGATAAATAGATACATAGTTAACATACAGTGGTTTAGAAACGTGAGGACATAATGAACAAAATGGTGTAGTAAACATATAATGAATTTGAGATGAACTTTAGTGTAGTGAACTTTCATAGCCGTGTTGAGACAAAAATATGAAGGTATGTTTAGTAGAGATAGAAACGATTAACTTACATAGTGGTGTTATGTAGATAAGATAGATACATAGTTAACATACAGTGGTTGAGAAACGTGAGGACATAATGAACAAAATGGTGTAGTAAACATATAATGAATTTGAGATGAACTTTAGTGTAGTGAACTTTCATAGCCGTGTTGACCCAAAAATATGGAGGTGTATTTAGTAAAGATAGAAACGATTAAATTACATAGTTGTGTTATATAGATAAGATAGATATATAATTAACATACAATACTTTAGAAACGTAAGGACATAATGAACACAAGGGTGAACACAAAGGTGTAGTGAACATATGATGAATTTGAGATGAACTTTAGTGTAGTGAACTTTCATAGCAGTTTTGAGCCAAAAATATTGAGGTGTATTTAGTAAAGATTTCATCTAAATGTTTTACATATAATCAACCAGAGGCCATTCCTCCCTCCCTGCCTGCAGGGTTCAAGGTTTTCTAGAAGGTTCTCGAAGATTCTGGTAAGATCATTACCTTTGAGAGGTCGTCGTTAGGTGACAGTCAGGTTCACTCTATGGTTGGTGTTTGTAGTTGGTTGTCCGAGGACGTTGTTATATCCATTTTGTAATTGTTGACTTTCAGGTAGGAAGTACTCATATACGATGGATCCTTGTACTCACAAGAACATTATGACCTTCTTCAAGATTTATCTTCACTACAACTTTATCATCACTACACCCTTGCGGTTGAAGTCAATGGTCACAATCACTACAACCTCAACACGACTGGTCTTATACCTAACTCATATTATCACTACATCCAAGTACATGTATTTCTTGCAGAATAACGCAGATATCAATGATTTCTGTGAAAGTTAACATATACAGCCTTACGTACCTATCGATCTATCTAAATATTTATACTTTTACCAATCTATCGATCTATCTATCTACCTTTCTATATCGGAAAGTCAACAAAATCAATGATAATGAGGTATAACAACGTCCTCTCAATGGCAGTTCCTCACCAGAATCTTCGAGAACCTTCTAGAAAACCTTTGAACCCTGCAGGCAGGGAGGGAGGAATGGCCTCTGGTTGATTATATGTAAAACATTTAGATGAAATCACATCTTTTCTTATCAGGTCCCATGATGTAAGGGTTAGCACTCTGGACTCTAAATCCAGCAATCCGAGTTCGAATCTCGTTGGGACATCACCTTTTCAGTTTTCTTAGAAACTGATGATGGAACTGAGCCATATAGTTGACCTTCGATGGACATATATTTCTTACGGCCCACCATTTTATTTAAGTATGAAGATCTCACGGCAGAGAGGAAACGTGTGATATTCAAAATCAAAAGCCGCAATTGCCCTCATGGTAATGGTCGACATGTTTGCAGACAGATGACACAGACATGTGAGAAGTTAGACAAATATGGACGTTCCTGGTTGCTGTATAGCCTAGGTTTATTATCACTTGTAGTGAAGGAGAAATGTTGCACATTATTCCACACCTTTCTATTTAGGATAGGTTAGGCTAGGATGAATAGGGTCCATAACGTAACAGAGCTGAGAAATGCGTCATATCGGATCTGTATTTGTGCAAAATGGCGCAAGTTCATGGAAGTGATTTACGCAATGCCGGAGAGAATCCACCTCCACCAGAAATAATGTCTCAGACCATACAATATCTGCTGTTGGACGAGCAGGGGACATTAGACCAATATATTCCTGTAGTTTACTGCTCTTCCCAAACACGCAGCAAGACATTCGTAAAAGCGTTAAACTGAACTTTTCCATCGGTTTTCATATCTTTAATTACTTAAACCAGTTCCAACAGATGGAAAAAATCATTTGAAAAATCAGAAATTATTTGCCTATAAAAAGCATTTTGATCGATCGTACCAAATATTCAATTATTTCTGTACCCGACAAAATATTCAGTCACTCCTATATCCGACATTTTTCCTTCTGGCTGGTGCCGTTAAAGTCATATGGTAATTTACCGTAATTAGATTATAGATATATTCATCTATATGGAATGGCTCAGCGTGAAGAAAAATATATATTTTCACTAAATCCTCCTCTTCACTACACTCCCATCTTCACTACATAGTTCTAACACAACATCTTGACTACACCATTGTATGACCACATTATCATATTATTGTGTTCTTATCTTCACCACAGCCTCGGCAAAATTGATGTTTTCTTTACACATCAGGGTAGATGGCCATCTTTATGATGACAGAGAACACACATAACATATTAAACCACTTATCTTTTGTCACTTTAATCTAATTTCTGCTGATAAAAACGAATTATAATGACAATCCTTGTGTTCTGTGATGGGACATTGTACGGGTGAAGGAACTGTTGTCAGGCACATGTATTAAACTATTGAGAAATAAAATTAACTGTATTAAAGCATTGACTTCACTATATTAGACTTCTCTATATTAAGCTATGCTAGGATATGATCAGTTCCCAGGTTATATAAGGGCGGGAGCCGGGACCGAGAGCATCATTTGAGCTGTAACCTCTGTCGAGTGAACATCTCTGCTCCGCCTTGCAAGCTCCCTCAACCTTTCCTCGAACACTTCAATACAATAATGTTCACCAAGGAAGTAGGACGATCCTCCTTTGTCCAGGAGATGGAATTTGAATATGTCCATGTATTTGACATGGGCTATGGCTGTTTGGACATGGAAGTGGAATACCCAGACGTGGAAGTGATGGATGCAGTGGACTTTGGCTGTGTGGATATGGAGGTGGAATACCCAGAGGTTGAAGAGATGGATGGAGTGGAATTGGTGGAATACCCGGACGTGGAAGTCATGGATGGAGTGGAATTTGGCTGTGTGGATATGGAGGTGGAATACCCAGAAGTGGAATTGGAGGAAATGGAATATGGGTGAAGCTGGTATGAACGCCATATGGATTTGGTGAAGGTTGACCTCGTAATGTGTTGACGTAAAATAGGTCAACCACTGTGACCATGTGGCGGGGAGGGCCACATCCACCAACCACGAAGCGAGCCCCACCACGGAGAAGTATCCTGGCTGCATCCACGTACGAGAAAAATCGCGGGATTGCCGTCATCCAGTACTCCTGCTATGCCTCCTACAAGAAGGCACTTCTTGCCGACGTGATACCACTCTCCGTCAACGGTCGCTGTGCAAAAGTGAAACCTCACCGTCCCACTGATGCTGACCAAGTGACCTCGCCCACTCAAGTGGCACTGCAGCCCACACGCCCTACCAGACCCACCATCCATGAGGAAATGCAGCCCATCCCACTTGTCAGGCCCACCTTCAGGGAGACATGGCAGGTCTCAAGACCTGTCAGGCCCACCATTCAAGACCGACTTGGTCCCCCAACGCGTGTCAGGCCCACCATTCAAGACCGACTTGGTCCCCCAACACATGTCAGGCCCAGCATTCTAGACCGACTGGGACCAATAACACATGACATGTCCTACGTTACAGACCGACTGCACTCCGCACCACGTACGGGCGTTAAAAGGCGTGTCGAGATGACACACGTTCCCCGTGCCAAAAGATTCAGTTGGTGAGGAACCTGAGCTCTTTCTTCCTGCTGGTGCTGCAGGAGAACACGGCCCTAGAGTGGACACTTGGAGGTGTGTTTGTGTTTGTGTTTGGGTTATCACTGAGGAACCAACACCAAGACAACTTTAGTTTCGCCCCGACAAGGATTACGTTAATCTGGCGGAAGTCTGGCTTTCTCCCGGTAGTGGATGGCACATAATATCTACATAGGGAAGTTGAAAAACAAAAAAAAATGGGAACATTATCCCGCCCCCCAAAAATACATAAATTCACCGGGATAATTTCCTTCGTCTTCAAAGAAAAAATGAAACTCTTCCGACGCTACCGTGCCTTCCATAAAGCAACCCTCAAAGAAATCACTTTCTACACAATGTGCAAGGAGTCGGTTAGCCAATCTTCATATGGCTGGGGCTATTGTTCCCTCTGATTGATTCATTTTTCAAGATTAAGGAAAGTTATAATAAAAATATTGTATTGAGTTTCTCCGTTGGCGTCAGGGTAACAACCCATCCCCCCCGAAGCTTGGTTACCTTTCCGTGGTGGGGGGGACTTCATGGATTGGGCAGTAGCAACCATCGTTGGTTGCTTCTGTTCAATCCATGAACGAAAAACCAAGCATCTTGAACGTAATTGTCGTATAAATTCACTTGGTGTCAAAACTGAAACGAAAGCGGTTGTCTCAATTTTGTCAGAAATGTTTGTGCGTTTTGGCCTGATGGCTGGAGTCTGTTTGGCGCTATGGTCCTAAGAGAATACGAGGGAGATTGGCAACCGTCCCAGAAGTAGCTACAGTGAGGCCCAGCAGCTGTCCCTAATACTGTGGAAGGCACTCATGTAAGGTGTGCAGTGAGGCGCAGCAGTAACAAGGGAAACGGACAACCAAAACAGCAATCTTGATCATCAGGAGGCTATCCAATGCTCAGAATAGATAAGGACGATTATTGTATGGCTTCGCTCAGAGGATGAAAATCTTAGCCGTGAAAATCAACAAGTAAAATAACTAGTAGTTAGAGGTAGTGAAGTGGAATTACCGTATTTCTGTGGTCTTAATAGTAAAACGAAACTTTTCGTTTTCTCCATCAATCTAGAGGTGTAGACCACCATCTTTAAGGTTGTAAGGTAATGGTAACTACAAGGTTATGACCTCAGCAAGTTTGTGATGGAAAGTGCAGGAAATGTAGTAATGTATATAATATAAATTATATAGTTGTATAATAAATGTGTCTTAAAATTTAGTCTTCTCTTTGCCCGTTCATTAATTCAAATACAGGTAAGTTTTCTTTCTAACGAGGTGGGATAAGCTACGTGCACTCGGCTTATGAATGTGGTGACTTTCCCTTCATTACCACAATGGTGTGCTGAACTGAAGATGTAGAAATCCGTAGACGAATCTAAGATAGGAAATCAATCTACATCAAAAATTGAACGCATGCATCTTTAGATGGACATAAAACAAATGGACGGAGGAGCACACTGGAGCAAATCAATTTCATTATCACCACTTAAAGTAGGCCTTTCAAGTAGTTGTGGCTTTAAAGCAAACTTTTTCTAACCAAGGTTTAGTTAGCACCTAAATTAATCCCCACGACCTTACCTTAAGAAATATTTTCAGAAGGTACTGTCTGAACATATTTCTAAGGTAAGGTCATTTAGGTTTGGTTTAGATGCTACCCTAACCCAGGCTAGAAAAAGTTTCCTTTGCTTCAGAGCCCCAACTACGTAGATGGTCTACTGTTGATATTAAACAGTAATAGAAAAGTGAAAAAACTGAGATGAAATGAATAAAAAAGATAGAATGGGTCAGTTGAAAGTTGAAGTATTTGCTAGATACAATTTTTGGCAGATCCAAATGCATCCTAAAGTCAGTCACTTAAATCACAATGCTGAATATTGTTTTAATTTTTGGAACTAGTTACAGGAAGTAAAAATGTCAAGCTTAAAGGGATGCCATTATAATAGCTTCATATACCTGTATAGGATCTCTTAAACTTCTTTTCCCTAAAGCTGAATGGATTTAAGTAGTTTAATCTGCTCTCTGAATTTGTTTCTCAGTCCAGTAATCATCTTTGGAGATTACCTCAGTAATTTCTCCATTCAATGTCTTCCTTTTCTTATTAGTTGACGACCAAAGCAGTACAATATCCAAGCTGGGATGACTATGTTTTGGGAAGGCGAGAGGTCAGGTTATGCAAGAATGTTAGAAATGGCTTCCATCAGTTTCTACCCTATCTACTCTAAATATTTTGGGTTATTAGAACTTAGAGATTTATGAGTAGATAATACAATATAGTTATCTTGGCAAGATATCCAACATGAGATTATATTCATAATAACAATATAGTCACAAGGCCAATATATAGTCACCGGAATATTATATCTATAATGATAATGTATCACTTATGACAAAATATGCATGATTAAAAAATGACAATATAGCACCTATAAAAAATATCACATTGCTAATATAGCCAAGGTGACGATATATACACGATAGTACTGTAACGAAAATAAGAAGATAGTCAAAATGACAACATGTTCATAATGACAATACTGCTACTATGTATATATATTCTCCATGACACTATAGCTACACTGACAGTAAAGCTATCTTCACAAAAGCGTAAAATTGAAAATACAGCAAACGACAATATAGCCACCATGACAATACAGCCATCTTGACAATAAAGTCACGATATAAATCAATCGCCAGCACATTAGAAACGCGTTGAGAGTAATTTACAGACTTTATAGATATCATGAAAATATTGCCACCATGTCAATATATTTGCTATGACAATTTAGCCATTATGATAATACAGTCACGTCGACAATGTATTCACTATGACAATAAAGCTACCATGATCATATAACTGATATGACAATACAGTCAAAGGAAAAATATAGAAACATTCAACTTATATTCACAAAGGCAATATAACCACCTGACAATATAGATAGTGTAAATAAATAGTCGTTTTCGGATCATAGGAAACATATAGACTCCAGGACAATATAGTCTCTGTGAAAAAACAGTGACTCAGACAGGATTTATCATTATAATATAGTCATAACTTTATAGCTGTCATGTAATTGTAGTCAACATGACAAAATTATCACAATGAAATAAAACGGTATTACAATATAGTTACCATAATTATACACCAATCATGATTATATAATCAGCAGGTTGACATAAACAATATCACAGTGTAAAAACCATGACAATATAAGGATGTGATGATATGATATCTATTCAATTACACTTACAATACCAAACATGCCGCCATGAAAATATTATTATCATGATCATATAATGACAATAATATTGTAACTAATAACAAAATATATCCCGAACGACAAAATTAACCATAGCAATATAGCCATCAAGTTGATATAGCGACCAAGATAATGTAGCCAGGACGGCATTATATTGAAAATAACAATACAGCCACCATGCCAATGTCTTCCCCATGACAATGTAGCTACCATGAAAATATAGTAACCTTGACTATATACCTACCATGATAAAATGTTTGAAGTGAAAAATATCCACAACAAGAGTTTAGCTGCTAAAACACGATATCACCTTTCCAATATCGCCAAAATGTTATTATTGCCATCATGACAATATACCGCCAGAAAAGAAATATATATACCCACTACTTGACAATATAGCTATTCTGACAATACTGCCAACATGAAAAGACAGTCACCTCCTTGTTATATAGCAAAAATGACAAATAGCCATCATGGCAACATAGTGACCTAACAATACAGACATTATTGCCATGAATTCAACAAATTAAATGACAACATAGATATTATGGCAACACAGTCACCATGACAATATACTCAGAAATGCAATATAATCGCCATAATGAAATCATCCTCTCATGAAAATGTAGCCACCTTACCATTTTGGTTTCCATTGCAATGTAGCTACAGTAATAAAAGATTTACCTCTATAATGACATATCCTCAAGGGCAATATCAACACCATTAAAAAAGCTTCTATGAAAATATAGTCACTATGACATTATAGATATCAGGATAAAAAAGTCACCATGACAATATAGTTATCATGGCAATATAGCCACTATGACATTATAGTCATAATGACAATATAGTCACTGTGACAATATTGTCACCATGATGATATGATTATCATGATGATATATCGATTATGACAAATTATGCAAGAGTTAAATAATGACAATATATCACCTATAGAAAAAGATCATCTTGCCAATATAGCTAAGGTGACGATATATATACATCATAGCAATGTAACTGATATGAAAAGATAGCCAAAATGACGGTATGTTCATAATGACAATATTGCCACTATGAAAATATGTTCCCCATGACACTATAGCTACAATGACAATAAAGACATATTCACATAAGAGTAACATTGAAAATACAGCTACATTGTCATGGTGACAATATTGGCATGGTGGCTGTATTGTTATTTTCAATATAATGCCATCCTAACTACATTATCTTGCTCGCTATATTTACTTGCTGGCTATATTACTATGGTTAATTTTGTCGTTGGGAATATATTATGTCATTAACTACAATTTTGTTTTAATCGTATGATCATCATAATGATATTATCATCGCGGCTTATTTGGTAATGTGAGTGCAAGTGTATGGATGTCTTATCATTGTAAGACTCAGGCACACTTCCATTAATTTTTCATTAAGTATTTGTTGTTATCATTTTACTGTGAGTTACATAGAGTTAGATGCATGTTGCCACGGGCTCACTGTTTCCACGGGCTACTGTTAATCAGGATGTTTGAACACGTAAGAGCTGATCTGTTATTTGAACACGTTGTTGAATGGGTGTTGACGGACTCCAATATAACCCCTGCCAGTGTGACCTGAGGCGACACACTGGCCAGCATCGTCACACTGTTCACTAGAGTGTGTCATAGTGTCATAAGACTATAGCCCAGAGTACTAGAGATGTATGTACATGAGAAGCGTAGGAGGTGGGCAGATTAGAAAGGGTAGTGAGTGGTGGGATGAAGTCAGTGTATTAGTGAAAGAAAAGAGAGAGGCATTTGGATGATTCTTGCAGGGATATAATGCAAATGACTGGGAGATGTATAAAAGAGAGAGGTATGAAGTCAAGAGAAAGGTGCAAGAAGTGAAAAAGAGGGGAAATGAGAGTTGGGGTGAGAAAGTATCATTAAATTTTAGAGAGGATAAAAAATGTTTTGGAAGGAGGTAAATAAAGTGCGTAAGACAAGGGAACAAATGGGAACATCAGTGAAGGGGGCTAATGGGGAGGTGATAACAAGTAGTGGTGATGTGAGAAAGAGATGGAGTGAGTATTTTGAAGGTTTGTTGAATGTGTTTGATGATAGAGTGGCAGATATAGGGTGTTTTGGTCGAGGTGGTGTGCAAAGTGAGAGGGTTAGGGAGAATTATTTCGTAAACAGAGAAGAGGTAGTAAAAGCTTTGCGGAAGATGAAGGCCAGAAAGGCAGAGGATTTGGAAGGTATTGCAGTGGAATCTATTAAAAAAGGGGGTGACTGTATTGTTGACATGTTGGTAAGGTTATCTAATGTATGTTTGACTCATGGTGAGGTGCCTGAGGAGTGGCGGAATGCTTACATAGTGCCATTGTACAAAGGCAAAGGGGATAAAAGTGACAGCTCAAATTACAGAGGTATAAGTTAGTTGAGTATTCCTGGTAAATTATATGGGAGGGTATTAATTGAGAGGGTGAAGGCATGTACAGAGCATCAGATTGGGGAAGATCATTGTGATCTAGAAGTGGTCAATGATGTGTGGATCAGGTGTTTGCTTTGAAGAATGTATGTGAGAAATACTTAGAAAAGCAAATAGATTTGTATGTAGCATTTATGGATCTGAAGAAGGCATATGATAGAGTTGATAGAGATGCTCTGTGGAAGGTATTAAGAATATATGGTGTGGGAGCTAAGTTGTTAGAAGCGGTGAAAGGTTTTAATCCAGGATGTAGGCATGTATACGTGTAGGAAGAGAGGAAAATGATTGGTTTTCAGTGAATTTGGTTTGTGGCAGGGGTGCGTGATGTCTCAATGGTTGTTTGATTTCTTTATGGATGGGGTTGTTAGGGAGGTGAATGCAAGAGTTTTGGAAAGAAGGGCAAGTATGCAGTCTGTTGTGGATGAGAGAGCTTGGGAAGTGAGTCAGTTGTTGTTCGCTGATGATACAGCACTGGTGGATGATTCGGGTGAGAAATTGCAGAAGCTGGTGACTGAGTTTGGTAAAGTGTGTGAAAGAAGAAAACTGAATGTAAATGTGAATAAGAGCAACGGTATTAGGTACATTAGGGTTGAGGGACAAGTCAATTGGGAGGTAAGTTTGAATGGAGAAAAACTGGAGGAAGTGAAGTGTTTTAGATATCTGGGAGTGGATTTGGCAGCGGATGGAGCCATGGAAGCGGAAATGAATCACGGGGTGGGGGAGGTGGCGAAAGTTCTGAGAGCGTTGAAAAATGTGTGGAAGTCGAGAACGTTATCTTGGAAAGCAAAAATGGGTATGTTTGAAGGAATAGTTGTTCAATAATGTTATATGGTTGCGAGGCTTGGGCTATAGAAGAGTTGTGCTGAGGAGGGTGGATGTGCTGGAAACGATATGTTTAAGGACAATATGTGGTGTGAGGTGGTTTGATCGAGTAAGTAATGAAAGGGTAAGAGAGATATGTGGTAATAAAATGAGTGTGGTTAAGAGAGCAGAGGAGGGTGTTTTGAAATGGTTTGTTCACATAAAGAGAATGAGTGAGGAAAGATTGACAAAGAGATATATACGTCAGAGGTGGAGGGAACGAGAAGTGGGGGACTAAATTGGAGGTGGAAAGATGGAGTGAAGAAGATTTTGAGTGATCGGGGCCTGAACACAGTGGAGGATGAAAAGTGTGCAAGGAATAGAGTAAATTGGAACGATGTGGTATTCCGGGGTCGACGTGCCGTCAATGGATTGAACCAGGGCATGTGAAGCGTCTGGGGTAAACCTTGGAAAGTTTTATGGGGCCTGGATGTGGAAAGGGAGCTGTGGTTTCGGTGCATTATACATGGCAGCTGGAGACTAAGTGTGAACGAATGTGGCCTTTGTCGTCTTTTCCTAGTGCTACCTCGCGCACATGCGGGAGGAGGGGGCTGTCATTTCATGTGTGGCGGGGTGGCGACGGGAATTAACAAGGGCAGACAGTATGAATTTTGTACATATGTATATATGTATATGTCTGTGTGTGTGTGTTTATGTATGTATACGTTGAGATGTATAGATATGTATATGTGCGCGTGTGGACGTGTAAGCTTATATATGTGTATGTGAGTGGGTTGGGCCATTCTTTCGCCTGTTTCCTTGCGCTACCTCGCTAACGCGGGAGACAGCGACAAAGTTTAATAGAAAAAAAAAAAAAAAATATATATATATATATATATATATATATATATATATATATATATATATATATATATATATATATATAAATAAATATAATAAATATAATAAATAAATAAACAAGCTTGGTAACCATCAAGAATTGCGACGTTGTCAACGATGAAATATCCGAGACTCGTTTAACGAGTCTGTCTTCATGATACACCAGAAAAATTGGCAACTCAACTCGGTCGTCCTCCACGACGGCGCTGTCCTTCGAAAACAACAGGTCGGTTGGCTGCGGCTCGTCATCCAGGTTTTGGAGAAACACACGCAATGACGAAGCTTTAAACTTAAGCTGTGCAGGGCAGCCATGGTCACAGCTTAAGCGTCGCGTCATGAGAAGAACCATCATAATGGAGTTGCACGGACTGTGATCCTTGCTGTGGTTACAAGAATGTTCTTCCGCCCACCAGTGATGCTACTACGTTTATGAATCAAGAACCATTGCAACACAAACCTCGCCAGGTGGTAGAG
The DNA here is from genome assembly GCF_036320965.1 of Panulirus ornatus. NCBI lineage: Eukaryota > Metazoa > Arthropoda > Malacostraca > Decapoda > Palinuridae > Panulirus > Panulirus ornatus. The sequence continues at coordinate 30,595,232 of NC_092265.1, forward strand.
TGTCCCGCAGTGTATCGAGACAGACTTCCCCAGAACTTTTTTAAAGGGGAAGTAAATGTTTATAGTTGTGTTACTGGAGTGATAGTTTTCATACATGATGCTTTGACAAGAAAATAGTGAAATTGGAAAAAAATGTAGCTTAGACATTGAAGCTTATTCTTTTTTTTTTTTTTTCAAAGTGATAGAGATGGAAAGCAAAAAGGTATTTTTCATAAATGTACTGGAAAAGTTGAGGTCCAGATAAATTTTTGGTCTGTCAAGGCTTTATTATGGCGGATGACCAACTACCTACCCTCATGTATCCAAGATATGGTTGTACTTTGTGTAATGAAGAAAATTGAGAAACATCATAAGCCAATAATCCTGTTTCATGATAAGAGAAGTGGACCAGGCAGTATGATACAGTGGTTAAATTGATGAGAACTACTATTGACGTTTGTGTAAATATATTATACATTTCCCTTTTCCATAGCCAGAGGTTGAACCATTATGTGACATTCATTTTTTCATTTCATTTCAAGCTAGAAGTTTCAGTTTTCTAAATTATATCTTACATTTTTCATATGTATATATATGTATATGTGTGTGTGTGTATATGTGCGTATGTGTGTATATATATATATATATATATATATATATATATATATATATATATATATATATATATATATATATATATATATATATTATCCCTGGGGATAGGGGTGAAAGAATACTTCCAACGCATTCCTCGCGTGTCGTAGAAGGCGACTAGAGGGGACGGGAGCGGGGGCCAGAAATCCTCCCCTCCTTGTATTTTTTAACTTTCTAAAATGGGAAACAGAAGAAGGAGTCACGCGGGGAGTACTCATACTCCTCGAAGGCTCAGACTGGGGTGTCTAAATGTGTGTGGATGTAACCAAGATGTGAAAAAAGGAGAGATAGGTAGTATGTTTGAGGAAAGGAACCTGGATGTTTTGGCTCTGAGTGAAACGAACCTCAAGGGTAAAGGGGAAGAGTGGTTTGGGAATGTCTTGGGAGTAAAGTCAGGGTTTGGTGAGAGGACAAGAGCAACGGAAGGAGTAGCAGTACTCCTGAAACAGGAGTTGTGGGAGTATGTGATAGAATGTAAGAAAGTAAATTCTCGATTAATATGGGTAAAACTGAAAGTTGATGGAGAGAGATGGGTGATTATTGGTGCATATGCACCTGGGCATGAGAAGAAACATCATGAGAGGCAAGTGTTTTGGGAGCAGCTGAATGAGTGTGTTAGTGGTTTTGATGCACGAGACCGGGTTATAGTGATGGGTGATTTGAATGCAAAGATGAGTAATGTGGCAGTTGAGGGAATAATTGGTATACATGGGGTGTTCAGTGTTGTAAATGGAAATGGTGAAGAGCTTGTAGATTTATGTGCTGAAAAAGGACTGGTGATTGGGAATACCTGGTTTAAAAAGCGAGATATACATAAGTATACGTATGTAAGTAGGAGAGATGGCCAGAGAGCGTTATTGGAGTACGTGTTAATTGACAGGCGCGCGAAAGAGAGACTTTTGGATGTTAATGTGCTGAGAGGTGCAACTGGAGGGAAGTCTTATCATTATCTTGTAGAGGTTAAAGCGAAGATTTGTATGGGTTTTCAGAAAAGAAGAGTGAATGTTGGGGTGAAGAGGGTGGTGAGAGTAAGTGAGCTTGGGAACGAGACTTGTGCGAGGAAGTACCAGGAGAGACTGAGTACAGAATGGAAAAAGGTGAGAACAATGGAAGTAAGGGGAGTGGGGGAGGAATGGGATGTATTTAGGGAATCAGTGATGGATTGCGCAAAAGGTGCTTGTGGCATGAAAAGAGTGGGAGGTGGGTTGATTAGAAAGGGTAGTGAGTGGTGGGATGAAGAAGTAAGATTATTAGTGAAGGAGAAGAGAGAGGCATTTGGACGATATTTGCAGGGAAAAAATGCAATTGAAAGGGAGATGTATAAAAGAAAGAGACAGGAGGTCAAGAGAAAGGTGCAAGAGGTGAAAAAGAGGGCAAATGAGAGTTAGGGTGAGAGAGTATCATTAAATTTTAGGGAGAATGAAAAGATGTTCTGGAAGGAGGTAAATAAAGTGCGTAAGACAAGGGAGCAAATGGGAACTTCAGTGAAGGGCGCAAATGGGGAGGTGATAACAAGTAGTGGTGATGTGAGAAGGAGATGGAGGGAGTATTTTGAAGGTTTGTTGAATGTGTTTGATGATAGAGTGGCAGATATAGGGTGTTTTGGTCGAGGTGGTGTGCAAAGTGAGAGGGTTGGGGAAAATGATTTGGTAAACAGAGAAGAGATAGTAAAAGCTTTGCGGAAGATGAAAGCCGGCAAGGCAGCAGGTTTGGATGGTATTGCAGTGGAATTTATTAAAAAAGGGGGTGACTGTATTATTGACTGGTTATTAAGGTTATTTAATGTATGTATGACTCATGGTGAGGTGCCTGAGGATTGGCGGAATGCGTGCACAGTGCCATTGTACAAAGGCAAAGGGGATAAGAGTGAGTGCTCAAATTACAGAGGTATAGGTTTGTTGAGTATTCCTGGTAGATTATATGGGAGGGTATTGATTGAGAGGGTGAAGGCATGTACAGAGGATCAGATTGGGGAAGAGCAGTGTGGTTTCAGAAGTGGTAGAGGATGTATGGATCAGGTGTTTGCTTTGAAGAATGTGAGAAATACTTAAAAAAGCAAATGGATTTGTATGTAGTATCTATGGATCTGGAGAAGGCATATGATAGAGTGGATAAAGATGCTCTGTGGAAGGTATTAAGAATATATGGTGTGGGAGGCAAGTTGTTAGAAGCAGTGAAAAGTTTTTATCGAGGATGGAAGGCATGTGTACGTGTAGGAAGAGAGGAAAGTGATTGGTTCTCAGTGAATGTAGGTTTGCGGCAGGGGTGTTTGATGTCTCCATGGTTGTTTAATTTGTTTATGGACGGGGTTGTTAGGGAGGTGAATGGAAGAGTTTTGGAAAGAGGGGCAAGTATAAAGTCTGTTGTGGATGAGAGAGCTTGGGAAGTGAGTCAGTTGTTGTTCGCTGATGATACAGCGCTGGTGGCTGATTCATGTGAGAAACTGCAGAAGCTGGTGACTGAGTTTGGTAAAGTGTGTGAAAGAAGAAAATTAAGAGTAAATGTGAATAAGAGCAAGGTTATTAGGTACAGTAGGGTTGAGGATCAAGTCAATTGGGAGGTAAGTTTGAATGGAGAAAAACTGGAGGAAGTAAAGTGTTTTAGATATCTGGGAGTGGATCTGGCAGCGGATGGAACCATGGAAGCGGAAGTGGATCATAGGATGGGGGAGGGGGCGAAAATCCTGGGAGCCTTGAAGAATGTGTGGAAGTCGAGAACGTTATCTCGGAAAGCAAAAATGGGTATATTTGAAGGAATAGTGGTTCCAACAATGTTGTATGGTTGCGAGGCGTGGGCTATGGATAGAGTTGTGCGCAGGAGGATGGATGTGCTGGAAATGAGATGTTTGAGGACAATGTGTGGTGTGAGGTGGTTTGATCGAGTAAGTAACGTAAGGGTAAGAGAGATGTGTGGAAATAAAAAGAGCGTGGTTGAGAGAGCAGAAGAGGGTGTTTTGAAATGGTTTGGGCACATGGAGAGAATGAGTGAGGAAAGATTGACCAGGAGGATATATGTGTCGGAGGTGGAGGGAACGAGGAGAAGTGGGAGACCAAATTGGAGGAGGAAAGATTGAGTGAAAAGATTTTGTGTAATCGGTGCCTGAACATGCAGGAGGGTGAAAGGAGGGCAAGGAATAGAGTGAATTGCATCGATGTGGTATACCGGGGTTGACGTGCTGTCAGTGGATGAAAACAGGGCATGTAAAGCGTCTGGGGTACACCATGGAAAGCTGTGTAGGTATGTATATTTGCGTGTGTGGACGTATGTATATACATGTGTATGGGAGTGGGTTGGGCCATTTCTTTCGTCTGTTTCCTTGCGCTACCTCGCAAACGCGGGAGACAACGACAAAGCAAAATAAAAAAAAAAATATATATATATATATATATATATATATATATATATATATATATATATATATATATATATATATATATATATATATATATACAGAGCATGTACAGACCATCAGATTGGGGAAGAGCAGTGTGATTTCAGAAGTGGTAGAGGATGTGTGGAAAAGGTGTTTGCTTTAGAGAATGTGAAAAATACTTAGAAAAGCAAATGGATTTGTATTTAGCATTTATGGATCTGGAGAAAGCATATGATAGAGTTGATAGAGATGCTCTGTGGAAGGTATTAAGAATATATGGCGTGGGAAGTAAGTTGTTAGAAGCAGTGAAAAGTTTTTATCGAGGATGCAAGGCATGTGTACGTGTAGGAAGAGAGGAAAGTGATTGGTTCTCAGTGAAAGGTTTGCGACAGGGGTGTGTGATGTCTCCATGGTTGTTTAATTTGTTTATGGATGGCGTTGTTAGGGAGGTGAATGGAAGAGTTTTGGAAAGAGGGGCAAGTATGCAGCCTGTTGTGGATGAGAGAGCTTGGGAAGTGAATCTGTTGTTGTTCGATGATGACACATCGCTGGAGGCTGATTCATGTAAGAAACTGCAGAAGCTGGTGACTGAGTTTGGTAAAGTGTGAGAAAGAAGAAAGCTGAGAGTAAATGTGAATAAGAGCAAGGTTATAAGGTACAGTAGGGTTGAGGGTCAAGTCAACTGGGAGGTAAGTTTGAATGGAGAAAAACTGGAGAAAGTAAAGTGTCTTAGATATCTGGGAGTGGATCTGGCACCGGATGGAACCATGGAAGCGGAAGTGAATCATAGGAAGGGGGAGGGGGCGAAAATTCTGGGGGCCATGAAGAATGTGTGGAAGTCGAGAACATTATCTCGGAAAGCAGAAATGGGTATGTTTGCGGGAATAGTGGTTCCAGTAATGTTCTATGGTTGCGAGGCGTGGGCTATGGATTGAGTTGTGCGGAGAAGGGTGGATGTACTGGAAATGAGATGTTTGAGGACAATATGTGGTGTGAGGTGGTTTGATCGAGTAAGTAATAATCGGGTAAGAGAGATGTGTGGTAATAAAAAGAGTGTGGTTGAGAGAGAAGAAGTGGGTGTTTTGAAGTGGTTTGGTCACATGGAGAGAATGAGTGAGGAAAGACTGACCAAGAGGATATATGTGTCGGAGGTGGAGGGAACGAGGAGAAGTGGGAGACCAAATTGGAGGTGGAAAGATGGAGTGAAAAAGATTCTGAGTGATCGGGGCCTGAAAATGTAGGAGGGTGAAAAGAGTACAAGGAATAGAATGAATTGGAACGATGTGGTATACCGGGATCGACGTGCTGTCACTGGATTGAACTAGGGCATGTGAAGCGTTTGGGTAAACCAAGGAAAGTTCTGTGTGGCATGGATGTGGAAAGGGAGATGTGGTTTCGGTACATTATTACATGACAGCTAGAGACTGAGTGTGAACGAATGGTGCCTTTGTTGTCTTTTCCTAGCGCTACCTCGCACACCTGAGGGGGGAGGGGGATGTTTGAGGACAATATGTGGTGTGAGGTGGTTTGATCGGGTAAGTAATAATAGGGTAAGAGAGATGTGTGGTAATAAAAAGAGTGTGGTTGAGAGAGAAGAAGAGGGTGTTTTGAAGTGGTTTGGTCACATGGAGAGAATGAGTGAGGAAAGACTGACCAAGAGGATATATGTGTCGGAGGTGGAGGGAACGAGAAGTGGGAGACCAAATTGGAGGTGGAAAGATGGAGTGAAAAAGATTCTGAGTGATCGGGGCCTGAAAATGTAGGAGGGTGAAAAGCGTACAAGGAATAGAATGAATTGGAACGATGTGGTATACCGGGATCGACGTGCTGTCAATGGATTGAACTAGGGCATGTGAAGCGTCTGGGGTAAACCAAGGAAAGTTCTGTGTGGCCTGGATGTGGAAAGGGAGATGTGGTTTCGGTACATTATTACATGACAGCTAGAGACTGAGTGTGAACGAATGGGGCCTTTGTTGTCTTTTCCTAGCGCTACCTCGCACACCTGAGGGGGGAGGGGGATGTTTGAGGACAATATGTGGTGTGAGGTGGTTTGATCGGGTAAGTAATAATAGGGTAAGAGAGATGTGTGGTAATAAAAAGAGTGTGGTTGAGAGAGAAGAAGAGGGTGTTTTGAAGTGGTTTGGTCACATGGAGAGAATGAGTGAGGAAAGACTGACCAAGAGGATATATGTGTCGGAGGTGGAGGGAACGAGAAGTGGGAGACCAAATTGGAGGTGGAAAGATGGAGTGAAAAAGATTCTGAGTGATCGGGGCCTGAAAATGTAGGAGGGTGAAAAGCGTACAAGGAATAGAATGAATTGGAACGATGTGGTATACCGGGATCGACGTGCTGTCAATGGATTGAACTAGGGCATGTGAAGCGTCTGGGGTAAACCAAGGAAAGTTCTGTGTGGCCTGGATGTGGAAAGGGAGATGTGGTTTCGGTACATTATTACATGACAGCTAGAGACTGAGTGTGAACGAATGGGGCCTTTGTTGTCTTTTCCTAGCGCTACCTCGCACACCTGAGGGGGGAGGGGGATGTTATTTCATGTGTGGCGAGGAGGCGATGGAAATGAATAAAGGCAGACAGTATGAATTATGTACATGTGTATATATGTATATGTCTGTGTGTGTATATATATGTATACGTTGAGATGTATAGGTATGTATATTTGCGTGTTTATGTGGGTGGGTTGGGACAATCTTTCGTCTGTTTCTTTGCGCTACCTCGCTAACGCGGGAGACAGCGAGAAAGCAAATAAATAAGATATATATATATATATATACATATACATATATATATATATATATATATATATATATATATATATATATATTTTTTTTTTTTTTTTTACTTTGTCGCTGTCTCCCGCGTTTGCGAGGTAGCGCAAGGAAACTGACAAAAGAAATGGCCCAACCCACCCCCATACACATGTATAGACATACACGTCCACACACGCAAATATACATACCTACACAGCTTTCCATGGTTTACCCCAGACGCTTCACATGCCCTGATTCAATCCACCAACAGCACGTCAACCCCGGTATACCACATCGATCCAATTCACTCTATTCCTTGCCCTCCTTTCACCCTCCTGCATGTTCAGGCACCGATCACACAAAATCTTTTTCACTCCATCTTTCCACTTCCAATTTGGTCTCCCACTTCTCTTCGTTCCTTCCACCTCCGACACATATATCCTCTTGGTCAATCTTTCCTCACTCATTCTCTCCATATGCCCAAACCATTTCAAAACACCCTCTTCTGCTCTTTCAACCACGCTCTTTTTATTTCCACACATCTCTCTTACCCTTACGTTACTTACTCGATCAAACCACCTACACCACACATTGTCATCAAGCATCTCATTTCCAGCACCTCCACCCTCCTGCGCACAACTCTATCCATAGCCCACGCCTCGCAACCATACAACATTGTTGGAACCACTATTCCTTCAAACATACCCATTTTTGCTTTCCGAGATAATGTTCTCGACTTCCACACATTCTTTAAGGCTCCCAGGATTTTCGCCCCCTCCCCCATCCTATGATCCACTTCCGCTTCCATGGTTTCATCCGGTGCCAAATCCACTCCCAGATATCTAATACACTTTACTTCTTCCAGTTTTTTTCCATTCAAACTTACCTCCCAATTGACTTGACCCTCAACCCTACTGCACCTAATAACCTTGCTCTTATTCACATTTACTCTTAAATTTCTTCTTTCACACACTTTACCAAACTCAGTCACCAGCTTCTGCAGTTTCTCACATGAATCAGCCACCAGCGCTGTATCATCAGCAAACAACAACTGACTCACTTCCCAAGCTCTCTCATCCCCAACAGACTTCATACTTGCCCCTCTTTCCAAAATTCTTCCATTCACCTCCCTAACAACCCCATCCATAAACAAATTAAACAACCATGGAGACATCACACACCCCTGCCGCAAACATACATTCACTGAGAACCAATCACTTTCCTCTCTTCCTACATGTACACATGCCTTCCATCCTCGATAAAAAACTTTTCACTGCTTCTAACAACTTGCCTCCCACACCATATATTCTTAATACCTTCCACAGAGCATCTCTATTAACTCTATCATATGCCTTCTCCAGATCCATAAATGCTACATACAAATCCATTTGCTTTTCTAAGTATTTCTCACATACATTCTTCAAAGCAAACACCTGATCCACACATCCTCTACCACTTCTGAAACAACACTGCTCTTCCCCAGTCTGATGCTCTGTACATGCCTTCACCCTCTCAATCAATACCCTCCCATATAATTTACTAGGAATACTCAACAAACTTATACCTCTGAAATTTGAGCACTCACTCTTATCCCCTTTGCCTTTGTACAATGGCACTATGCACGCATTCCGCCAATCCTCAGGCACCTCACCATGAGTCATACATACATTAAGTAACCTTACCAACCAGTCAATAATACAGTCACCCCCTTTTTTAATAAATTCCACTGCAATACCATCCAAACCTGCTGCCTTGCCGGCTTTCATCTTCCGCAAAGCTTTTACTACCTCTTTTCTGTTTACCAAATCATTTTCCCTAACCCTCTCACTTTGCACACCACCTCGACCAAAACACCCTATATCTGCCACTCTATCATCAAACACATTCAACAAACCTTCAAAATACTCACTCCATCTCCTTCTCACATCACTATCTACCTCACAATAACAACTTTGTTTTAGAGGAAATTTTACTTGTAATATAATGGAAGAACTTATATATATATATATATATATATATATATATATATATATATATATATATATATATATATATATATATATATATATATATATATATATATTCCCTCTAAGGCCCAGTCCTCTGTTCTTAACGCTACCTCGCTAATGCGGGAAATGGCGAATAGTATGAAAGAAAGAAAGAAAAATATATATATATATATATATACATTTTATAAATATATTTTATAAGGTTAAAACTACTAATGACATTAAAATAAGAGGGAAATTTATGATGGACGATCAAAAATGGGCCTTGATGGCTAGGCTAAGACCATTTATTGTTGTCCATGATAGTTAGGCTAAGATCATTCATCATTTACCATGTTGGCTAGGCTAAGATCATTTATCGCTGTCCATGATGGTTAGGCTAAATCATTTATCGCTGTCCATGATAGCTCGTCTAAGATCATTTATCGTTGTCCATGATACAGTCTGGGCCCAGCCCGAGCTGTAGGGGATAGAAGACCTCGAAGATAACACTAGCCAGACTCTAAGAACATTTAACATGATAAGAACATTATCCAGTTGTCTTTTACTTATCAGGAAATACGTTTGTATGCAACTCTTAGCTGATAAGAGATGTTTGATCTCTTATCACCCAGAACTCACCACGAGGAGGTGGTTGCATGTCGAGTTCCATAATTTTTTCCCGTTTTAAATAAATATTTTGATTTCCTCTAAAATAAAGGTCTATCCCGCTTTAAGCTATGTAAAGATAATAATTTCCTCTAAAACAAAGTTCTTTCCCATTATATTACAAGTAAAATTTCCTCTAAAACAAAATCGTTATTGTGAGGTAGATAGTTGAGGAAGGGCACCTCATTTCCTGCCCTTCCTCTGGTTCCGTTGGCCCCCTCCTCTGGTACGCCTCCGGCGGACTGACCTCATCACCTTCTTCAGCTCACCAATAATAAGTGGCAGAGCTGGTCTCTCTGAGGGGTCGCTGTGGGTCGCTGTTTGGTAAAGATCCTGGAGGCTTTCCCGCACACCCTGCTTCCTGACCAGGATGGACACGTGCCTCATTAGATGCCCAAAAGAGAAGACGTCACTGGCTGGGGAGACCGGCTTGCGCTCCCTGACCTCAGGGGCCAACCACAGGTCAGGAACAGCGGAGCAGAGATGTTCACTCTTGTTGTCTTACCTCTGTTGTACATTCAGCAATTTGAGTAGTGGCAATCCAGTTTCAAGTATCATATGGATCTTGACTTCATCAACTCTGGTGCTTTTCTGAGCACTGTATTCCAACCCTTAACTAGCTTATGTGTGGTCTAAGCTGGCTTATGCCTCCTGCCTTGATTACTTATCTGATCTTAAGTCTTATTTAAAATGCCATGAATCATTTTCAATATGTCTTCATAGATTTGTGTTTATTCTCCATAGATTTGAAACATTTTAACAGCCTAGCTTGTATACTATACTTTGAGCGCTGCACATAAACCATTTCTAAATTTAACAAAGAATCCACCTCACTTGTGACATCTAACCCCTTAATCAAAGCATTCAACTATGGTTTAGGATCAGATTTATCTGAACGTCATTTAACCCCAACAAATCTGTCATCTAATTGAAGATCTTCATGATCTAAACATGTGGGAACATCAAATATGATAATCTAGGTGCATGTCAGCCTTCCATCTGGTCCCTCCATAATAACACCTTCAGAACCACAAGTGGGTAAGAAATCTAACAGTATCATTGATCTTGACAGACACATAAGGTCTATATCTTCCTTGAACGAAACCTTAAAACTCTTGTGGTATCTATAGAGTCGTACGTACTGCCCCCTGTAGCTTCTGGTGAAACTCCAGATGTACTGTAAATGGGGAAATATGGCCACAACCTACCCAAAGATCACTGTGTCTCTAGCTCTCCGCCTCCAGAGTTAATTCTCTCCATTTCCTCGTCATGCCTATCACTCAGGCGAGGAGGATAACTAACCCTTTAACACTTTGTTATCAGTGTTTTCCCCCTTTCCTCTCACCAGAGATACTTTTACCCTTTGTGTTTATCACCCCGATACCATCTCGAAGCTTCGTTCATCCCCCTTTGGGCACCCGGGACCATCATTCATGGTCTTAGTTGATGAATTTTGACAATAGTGTTATTATTACCCCTCGATTTTCTCGTCTTAAGACTTGGTATGAAGTGGTTTCTAACCCCCTCCAATTCTAATTCAAAGCCTTGCCCAAGTTATGGAGACACTTGGAGGAAGAGGTACGTCAGGTCAAAAACCCAGACTCAATGATCAACTTTTCAGTTAAGGAATCCATTAATATCACGATCGTCAACATTAGACAACTTCAATACATATTCTGAACTTACTATTCATCGCTACTTGGGCCTACAACTTTTTTTCTAAGCACAACACCAGCCCAATGGTATGAGATATAGACAAACGCATGTGGAACAGCAGACGAAGAAGCCCTGGAGAAAGTAGGAATCCAACCCTAGATGAACACACCTTTTGAATCAACGCTCACGTTTATTGAAATTAAAAAAGAAATCTTGTTGCTACTTAGCGTTGTTTTGGTCTTGCTTTGCTTCAAGAGGGCTGCCAGCAGCGGTGGTCGAAGTGTGGCAATGGTCAAATCATTAGATAAATGACTCCCACCTGAATGACAGCTGTAACTACATGGTTTGGTCAGCCACAATGCCTCCCCCACCACTTCCACCATCTTTATCCAAACTTAAAACTCCTTTACCCCCAGTATGGCTGGCTCCATCGGTATTATTACCATTTGGAACCATCAGCCAATTTTCTTGGATTTGGATGGATTTTGTTTTTTTCCGAAGCGTTTGTCGCCGTTGCCGGGAATTTAGCCCTTACATGGGAGCTCCGGTTGTCGCTGTGGTATTTAGTTCGCCAAATAACTTCTTTATAAATGAAGTCCATTACAAAGTAAAGCATCATAAGTGCATCCAATGAAGTCCATTACAAAGTAAAGGATAATACGTGGATGCAGCCAGGATACTTCTCCGTGGTGGGGCTCGCTACGTGGTTGGTAGATGTGGCCCTCCCCGCCACATGGTCACAGTGGTTGACCTAGTTAACGTCAACACATTACGAGGTCAACCTTCACCAAATCCATATGGCGTTCATACCAGCTTCACCCATATTCCATTTCCTCCAATTCCACTTCTGGGTATTCCACCTCCATATCCACACAGCCAAATTCCACTCCATCCATGACTTCCACGTCCGGGTATTCCACCAATTCCACTCCATCCATCTCTTCAACGTCTGGGTATTCCACCTCCATATCCACATAGCCAAATTCCACTCCATCCATCACTTCCACGTCTGGGTATTCCACTTCCATGTCCACACAGCCATAGCCCATGTCAAATACATGGACATATTCAAATTCCATCTCCTGGACAAAGGAGAGTCGTCCTACCTCGTTGGTGAACATTATTATATTGAAGTGTTCGAGGAAAGGTTGAGGGAGCTTGCAAGGCGGAGCAGAGATGTTCACTCGACAGAGGTCACAGCTCAAATGATGCTCTCGGTCCCGGCTTCCGCCCTTATATAACCTGGGAACTGATCATATCCTAGCATAGCTTAATATAGAGAAGTCTAATATAGTGAAGTCAATACTTTAATACAGTTAAGTTTACTTCTCAATAGTTTAATAGTTTAATAGTGCCTGACAACAGTTCGTTCACCCGTACAATGTCCCGTCACAGAACACAGGGATTGTCATTATAATTCGTTTTTAACAGCAGAAATTAGATTTAAGTGACTAAAGATAAGTGGTTTAATATGTTATGTGTGTTCTCTGTCATCATAAAGATGGCCATCTACCCTGATGTGTAAAGAAAACATCAATTTTGCCGAGGCTGTGGTGAAGATAAGAACACTATGATATGATAATGTGGTCATACAATGGTGTAGTCAAGATGTTGTGTTAGAGCTAAGTAGTGGAGATGGGGGTTTAGTGAAGAGGAGGATTTAGTAAAAATATATATGTTTCTTCACGCTGAGCCATTCCATATAGATGAATATATCTATAATATAATTGCGGTGATTTACCATATGACTTTAACAGCACCAGCCAGCAGGAAAAATGTCGGATATAGGAGTGACTGAATATTTTGTCGGGTACAGAAATAATTGAATATTTGGTACGATCGATCAAAATGCTTTTTATAGGCAAATTATTTCTGATTTTTCAAATGATTTTTTCCATCTGTTGGAACTGGTTTAAGTAATTAAAGATATGAAAACCGATGGAAAAGTTCAGTTTAACGCTTTTACGAATGCCTTGCTGCGTGTTTGGGAAGAGCACTAAACTACAGGAATATATTGGTCTAATGTCCCCTGCTCGTCCAACAGCAGATATTGTATGGTCTGAGACATTATTTCTGGTGGAGGTGGATTCTCTCCGGCATTGCGTAAATCACTTCCACAAACTTGCGCCATTTTGCACAAATACAGATCCGATATGATGCATTTCACAGCTCTGTTACGTTATGGACCCTAGTCATCCTAGCCTAGCCTAGCCTAAATAAAAAGGTGTGGAATAATGAGCAACATTTCTCCTTCATTACAAGTGATAATAAACCTAGGCTATACAGCAACCAGGAACGTCCATATTTGTCTAACTTCTCACATGTCTGTGTCATCTGTCTGCAAACATGTCGACCATTACCATGAGGGCAATTGCGGCTTTTGATTTTGAATATCACACGTTTCCTCTCTGCCGTGAGATCTTCATACTTAAATAAAATGGTGGGCCGTAAGAAATATATGTCCATCGAAGGTCAACTATATGGCTCAGTTCCATCATCAGTTTCTAAGAAAACTGAAAAGGTGAGGTCCCAACTAGATTGGAACTCGGGTTCCTGGATTTAGAGTCGAGAGTGCTAACCCTTACACCATGGGACCTGATAAGAACAGATGTGATTTCATCTAAATGTTTTACATATAATCAACCAGAGGCCATTCCTCCCTCCCTGCCTGCAGGGTTCAAGGTTTTCTAGAAGGTTCTCGAAGATTCTGGGTAGGAACTGCCATTGAGAGGACGTAGTTATGCGTATCATTAATGATATTGTTGTTGACTTTGTGATATAGGAAGATAGATAGAAAGATAGATCGATAGATAGATAGGTAAAAAACAGATATTAGATGGATCGATAGATACGTAAGTCTGTATATGTCAACTTTCACAGAAATCATTGATATCTGCGTTATTCTGCAAGAAATACATGTACATGGATGTAGTGATAATATGGGTTAGGTATAAGACCAGTCGTGTTGAGATTGTAGTGAATGTGACCATTGACTTCAGCCTTAATGGTGTAGTGAAGATAAAGTTGTAGTGAAGATAAATCTTGAAGTGACTCATAAGGTTGTTGTGAGTACAAGGATGCATCGTAAATGAGTACTTCCTACCTGAAAGTCAACAATTACAAAATTGATCAAGTATAACAACATCATCGGACAACCAACTACAAACACCAACCATAGAGTGAACCTGACTGTCACCTAACGACGACCTCTCAAAGGTAATGATCTTACCAGAATCTTCGAGAACCTTCTAGAAAACCTTGAACCCTGCAGGCAGGGAGGCAGGAATGGCCTCTGGTTGATTATATGTAAAACATTTAGATGAAATCACATCATTTCTTATCAGGTCCCATGGTGTAAGGGTTAGCACTCTGGACTTTGGATCCAGCAATCCGAGTTCGAATCTCGGTGGGACCTCATCTTTTCAGTTTTCTTCGATACTGATGATGGCCGCATTATTCTGTACGTTATATATACATTCATATATATACATAAATATGTATATATAAACATATATATGGAATAATATGGTTTTATCAATAGCCGGAGACCATTCCTCCCTCCTTGCCTGCAGAGTTCATAGTTTTCTGGAAGGTTCTAGAAGATTCTGGTGAGATAATTGCCATTGAGAGGACATTGTTACACGTCATTATCATTAGTTTCATTATTGTCGACTTTAAGATATATAGAGAGATAAATACATAGATAGATGGACAGATAGATAGATAGATAGATAAATAATTAGATAGATAGATATAGAGATACTTGGATAGGTATATAGATAGATAAGTTTCATCAATACTGTATCTTACGCCATCTCCTGTTGCTGGACATATGTTCAACCAGCATTGGGAAAACCTCCAGTAGACCTTAATGTAAAGCAAGATAATAACAAAACCTGCAATAAAAGAATACGATCAACTCCCCAGTGCAGAAATATTGTGACCAGAAAGTCTTCTAGCAAGATGTCAGACACTTCCACGGGAATCACAAACATAACATCAAATATCTGAAAGTCAACAATAACAAAACTAATGATGATAATGAAACTATAATAAGAAAAATGATAAACATATGGAAAATAGTGCTCTAGATTATGCCTCTAGAAAACAAACTTTAACGAAAACTGTGAAAAGAAATACCCATCTGGCTGATACGACACAGTAAAAGAACCATCCCACAACCAACTCTAAACTGAACCTGACTGTCCCCTAACAACGTCCTCTCAATGGTATTTATCTTACCAGAATCTCGTAGAACTTTCCAGAAAATCAAGAACTCTGCAGGCAAGGAGGTAGGAATGGCCTCTGGCTGCTGATGATAACCACATTATTCTATATATATACTTTTACCTACAACCGAAGGTTGACCGCCCAGCCCAAGTGGCTACAGAGGTTGTATCCATGAAAGAAACGGACCCACCAGCAGACGAATTCGGTTGGCAGGTTGTATCGAAGAAGAGGAAAAAGTAGGTTGCCCAACCAGCCCAACCAGAAGGGTGTAGCAAAGAAACGAAAGAAGGCTGCCCAACCAACCGTAGTAAGGATGGCTGCTCCACAACCCCAGGTCGTTAGGCAGACTGTAGCCATGGAAGAAAGGAAGGCTGCTCGTCCACCAGCCCAGGTACGAGTGAGCGTGTAGCTATGCTGGCTGACCCACCAGCCCGGGTAGATACCTAGGCCCAGATGGCTATGTCGGGTGCAGCAAAGAAGCAAACCCCACAACTAATCCACGAGGTTTGCAAGCCTGCACCCAAAAAGATGAAGACGAAGGTTGCCACACTACCCAATGCACCACCACATGTCTAGAAAGGGAAAAGGTGGACAGAATGGCTGGAGGTCCCACTCCAACAACAAAATTACCTTAGGAGCCAAGTTCCATCCATTATTGAAAAAAAAAAAAAAAATATATATATATATATATATATATATATATATATATATATATATATATATATATATATATATATATATATATATTCCCTGGGGATAGGGGAGAAAGAATACTTCCCACGTATTCCCTGCGTGTCGTAGAAGGCGACTAAAAGGGAAGGGAGCGGGGGGGCTGGAAATCCTCCCCTCTCGTTTTTTTTTTTTTCCAAAAGAAGGAACAGAGGAGAGGTCCAGGTGAGGATATTCCCTCAAAGGCCCAGTCCTCTGTTCCTAACGCTACCTCGCTATTGCGGGAAATAGCGAATAGTATGAAAAAAAAAAAAAAAAAAAAATATATATATGTATATATATATATATATATATACATATATATAAATATATATATATATATATATATATATATATATATATATATATATATATATATATATATATATATATATATATATATATATATATATATATATATATAGATATATTTTTTTTTTTTTTTTCAATAATGGATGGAACTTAGCTCCTAAGGTAATTTTGTTCTTGGAGTGGGACCTCCAGCCATTCTGTCAACCTTTTATATATATATATATATATATATATATATATATATATATATATATATATATATATATTTTTTTTTTTTTTTTTTTTATACTTTGTCGCTGTCTCCCGCGTCTGCGAGGTAGCGCAAGGAAACAGACGAAAGAAATGGCCCCACCCCCCCCCCCCCCCATACACATGTACATACACACGTCCACACACGCAAATATACATACCTACACAGCTTTCCATGGTTTACCCCAGACGCTTCACATGCCTTGCTTCAATCCACTGACAGCACGTCAACCCCTGTATACCACATGACTCCAATTCACTCTATTTCTTGCCCTCCTTTCACCCTCCTGCATGTTCAGGCCCCGATCACACAAAATCTTTTTCACTCCATCTTTCCACCTCCAATTTGGTCTCCCTCTTCTCCTCGTTCCCTCCACCTCCGACACATATATCCTCTTGGTCAATCTCTCCTCACTCATTCTCTCCATGTGCCCAAACCATTTCAAAACACCCTCTTCTGCTCTCTCAACCACGCTCTTTTTATTTCCACACATCTCTCTTACCCTTACGTTACTTACTCGATCAAACCACCTCACACCACACATTGTCCTCAAACATCTCATTTCCAGCACATCCATCCTCCTGCGCACATCTCTATCCATAGCCCACGCCTCGCAACCATACAACATTGTTGGAACCACTATTCCCTCAAACATACCCATTTTTGCTTTCCGAGATAATGTTCTCGAATTCCACACATTTTTCAAGGCTCCCAAAATTTTCGCCCCCTCCCCCACCCTATGATCCACTTCCGCTTCCATGGTTCCATCCGCTGACAGATCCACTCCCAGATATATATATATATATATATATATATATAAACTACATTGCAACTTACATATATATAGAATCATCAAGCTTCACTATATTACCTTTACTATATTTGAATATAAACAAGGTCTAACCGAGGTTACTTGGTTGAGCAAGACGTGAGAATATCATCAATTGGCCCTCCAGCCCAGGGTTGAAATTGTCGTCCTGACGTGTGTAACTTCGCCTGACCCAATCCACGTCTCCAATGGCCTTCTGTTACTACAAACGGGATTACAAAGGAAAGGCTTCCTTTGTTAGTTTCATGAATACCTTCGTTCAAATGAAGGGAAAGACTATTACTATGAAGCGGTACCTTATCAGCAGGAAAGAGCTGCAGCAACGGTATGAAAGTTACTGCAAGATACATAACGAGCCCGTGGCTTCCAACGTAAACATCGGCCGCCATTTGGGTTCACTCGGCATCATGTGTGACACCAAGATTGGACCCGTTGGGAAACAGGAACGATACTATTCTGGTATCATGTGGCTCGATGGCGCAGGATCACCAACTGAAATGCAAAGAAAATGGAGAAAGCCGCCCAAACGTATCATGAAGGCCGTGCAAGAGAAGATCGAGAGGAATCGGTTGAGAGACGATATCGCTCACAGTATATTGAAATTTATACCCAAGACTTCCCCTGATCTCCAGACACAGCCAGCCACAGAAACCACCAGCCCCGCTTCCCAGACACAGCAAGTCACAGAGACCACCAGCCCCGCTTCCCAGACACAGCAAGTCACAGAGACCACCAGCCCCGCTTCCCAGACTCAGCAAGTCACAGAGACCACCAGCCCCGGTCCCCAGACACAACCAGTCACAGAGACCACCAGCCCCGCTCCCCAGACACATCCAGTCACAGAGACCACCAGCCCCGATCTCCAGACACAGCCAGACACACAGCCCACCAGCCCCGGCCCCCACACAGAGCCACAAGATCCTGATATTGAGAAGACAAATGAATTTCTCGATGATTTTTTGCTTTCACTGGAGAAGAACTGATGAGTTCCTTATAGACAAGACAAAATGTTAAAAAAGGAATCTATATAAGTTCACTTATGGAGTGAGATCTTTGACGGAGCTGTGCTGCCTATAGCACAGCCTACCAAAGGGTGATCTTTGCTGTCGTGCTGTAACCTCATGAGGGCGGAGTCCGGCTACACTTTCTTTACCGAGGAAAAGATCTCTGCACTAATATTGAGTTTCTCTGTTGGCGTCAGGGTAAACACCCATCCCCCCCGAAGCTTGGTTACCTTTCCGTGGTGGAGGGGACTTCATGGATTGGGCAGTAGCAACCATCGTTGGTTGCTTCTGTTCAATCCATGAACGAAAAACCAAGCATCTTGAACGTAATTGTCGTATAAATTCACTTGGTGTCAAAACTGACGCGAAAGCGGTTGTCTCAATTTTGTCAGAAATGTTTGTGCGTTTCGGCCTGATGGCGGGAGTCGGTTTGGCGCTGTGGTCATGAGGGAATACGAGGAAGATTGGCAACCGTCCCAGAAGTAGCTACAGTGAGGCCCAGCAGCTGTCCCTAATACTGTGGAAGGCACTCAAGTAAGGTGTGCAGTGAGAGCAGCAGTAACAAGGGAAAGGACAACCAAAACAGCAATCTTGATCATAGGAGGCTATCCAATGCTCAGAGTAGAAAGGACGATTATTGTATGGGCTTCGCTCAGAGATGAAAAATCATAGCCGTGAAAATCAACAAGTCAAATAACTAGTAGTTAGTGGTAGTGAAGTGGAAATTACCGCATTGCTGTGGTTCTTAATAGTTAAAGACGTAAACTTTTCGGTTTTCTCCATCAATCTAGAGGTGTTGTAGACCCATCCTTAAGGTTGTAAGGTATGGTAGTACAAGGTTATGACCTCAGCAAAATTTGTGATGGAAAGTGCAGGAAATGTGGTAATGTATAATAATATAAATTATATAGTTGTATGATAAATGTGTAATAAAACTTTGTCTTCTCTGTTCCCGTCATTAATTCA
>NC_092265.1:30614715-30636542 GCF_036320965.1 Panulirus ornatus
TTGGGAGGAATTTAAAACGTTGTTTTAAATTAGGTTGTGAGGAATCATTCTCAGATAATTTACTACACGTCCTTTTACGTGCTCTTAACACAACATACTTGGATGATACGTCAGTCCCTGATCACTGGAGTACCTTACATGGAAGAATGAGATTAGTTAGGCAGGCTTATGAATCCTTACCTGGATACCGGCCATGATGAATCCTGAAACTCATGTGCAAACACTCATGCGATTATTACACATAACCTTCATTCTCAAGGACCTGACCTCCAGACGTAACTCGGCGGTTACTTAATGAAGACATCGACCCATCATTGTGGGTCAGTAACAAAAGTGTTGAATTACACTCAAAAGAAAGGTGGATATTCCAACACCAAGACACTGGGGAGGGTGTCGGCTTCCCAAAGTGTGACGAAACATTCTAGTGATCAACACAATCATTCTTCTCATGGTCAATTAAAGCGATTCAGTGATGACAAACACTCACATAAAGTGACGTGCTTCCGGTGTGGCCAACCAGGACATAAAGCAAATGTGTGTCCTTACACATGGGACTCATTCTCACGCCTCGACCAGAACAACAAACGCAGTCAACGACCCATGTCATCACAGCCTCGGTCGTCACAATTCTGCCGACCTAGTCATGATTTCCTCCAGTCAGACATCAGGCTGACCTTCACCCGCTCGCGCCCAACACCACCAAGCAGGTGTTCATATCATAGCAACGCTAGACACACTTCAGCCGAGCCTTAGCTAGACAGACGTCACCTAACACAGGTTCATCATGTCATTATCAACAATGACAATCTCTCGCTCAGGACAAGACCCCATCACATAAGGAACTCTTAAGACGTTTTCGTTCATCGCCATTTTCTCACATTACAAGTTTCGATTTAGTGGGTTCTTTCCAGGATAAGACAATCACAATCTTTCTAGACAGCGGCGCGGAAGCAGATGTCATTCATTATGATTTTATTCAACCATTAATTGGGCGCACTCAACTTGTTCAATGCTCAGACTTTTACCCATCCCTTCAAAGTATCTCAAATGAAAATCTCGACGTGAGGGGCACTATTAAAATGAACATTCACATAGGCGACTCGGTCATGACCGTCACCCCTTACATTGTTCGTGGTGTAACGTTTCCTGCTAACTTGTTACTAGGACGCCACTCTATGTGTGGCACAACATAAGATCTGTCCTATTTATCATGTGGTTTGTGTTGATAATACGTTCCTGCCATTGTCAGAGATGAGTTCTCACTCAGTCAGTGTCATTAATACATCTGCTCCCACGTCCTGCTTCACGGTAGACAATACGCATCCTTTTTCCTTTTCTACTCATCATTGCCCTGGTAAACTGAGAACCAACATGACTCTGCATAGTAACACATTAACGAAGGTTCCTCTCTCACTTTCTCGAACATGGATGAATGATCATGGACTCAGACATAGTCAGGGTGATCTTGCACTAAGAGTAGTTGCTGAACCTTCCTCACTAACTGTCACACGACTATCCATGATGGACGCCTCTATTCATGAGACCCCAGATGGAGAGGTCACCATATACATTGCCAATACGAGACCCACTCCTGTCCGTCTCCGTAGAGGGACTAAGCTGGTGGAATTCTCCGTTTTGAAGTCCGGAATTCAAGACAAGGAGTTGCATGAGTTTACCATCCGTCTAGTCTCACATTCCGTTAACCCACCACCACCTACTCCTCCTACCCCTGACCTAGCAGTGCACGGCTCGAGTCAGCTCCCTACCATCACCCCTGACATGATATCCAAGGTAGGATTAACCAAGCATGTTGACCAGTTAACAGACTTACTTAACCAGTATAGGTCTACTATTGCCTTATCAGGACAACCACTCGGTAGAACTCATTTGGATGTTCACAATATTAACTTAGAGAAAAACACACGTCCCATTTACGTCCCAGCCTATCGATTGTCACACGCGCACAGAGACATAGCAAACAAACTTGTTCAGGACATGTTGAAAGATAAGGTTATAGAGGAATCACGATCACCATGGAATTTACCACTTCTGATCGTTCCGAAAAGGACGGAACTTTTAGACCAGTCATAGATTTTAGAAAACTCAACAACAAGGTCACTTTGAAAGATGGTTTCCCATTACCAGTGGTATCAGAGCTTCTTCATAGCCTCGGTAACAATAAGGTATTTTCAACTTTGGATTTATTGAGCGGATTTTGGCAGATTCCCTTGTCAGAGGAAAGCCGCCCCCTGACTGTGTTCAGTACGCCAGATGGTCATTGGCAGTTCATATGCATCATGCCCTTCGGTCTTCATTCCTCACCGGTGATCACCTTCTCAAGGTTAATGACTAACATTTGTCGTCACATGTTGGGCAAAGAAGTATTGGTTTATCTTGATGATATAATTGTCATGTCTCCAGATATTGCTTCTCATTTCAAAAATCTTGAGAGAGTATTTCTACGACTTAAGGATGCGAATCTAAAAGTCAAGTTATCCAGATGTTCCTTTCTACAAACAAGAATTGATTACTTAGGTCACACCGTTGATGAAAACAGTATTCAACCTAATGCATATAAAGTCAAAACAATTGTAGAATGGCCAGTCCCTTCCACAACAAACAAGGTCAAATCCTTCCTTAGTTCAGCAAGATATTATCGAAGATTTATCGCTAATTTCGCGAAGATCACAAACCCCCTCACTTCATTTCTGAAACAGGAAGTTACATTCCAGTGGTCTACAGTGCATTTAACTTATTCAAACAATACTTGATCGAGGTGCCTACCCTTCGATTTCCCAACTTCGGGAAATCCTTCATTTTGCACACAACAGATGCTTTTAAACAGGTTTTTGTAGATGTACTTATGCAGGAGACAAATAAGGGTAGACTTTTTCCCATAGCCTATGCGAGCCATTCATGTTCAAAGACGGAATCGAAATACTCAGTAACTGAGTTAGAAGGCCTTGCAGTTATTTGGACACTCAAACATTTTAAGGAATACATATATGGTTACCCTATTACAGTTTATACAGATCACTGGGCACTGTTAGGTATTTCTCAAAGACAAGAACCTACAGGAAAGTTTCAAAGATGATTTTTAAGTACACAAGCATTTGACTCAGATTTTCGTTTTATTTCTGGCTCATCCAATGTAGCTGCAGACGCGCTCTCCCGCAGAATGTGTGCAGCCACTGTAGATAATAGCCTCGTATATTTTGATGTAGAGAGGTTGAGACAGCATTAACGGGATGACCCAGTCTGGGGTCCTGTCATAGAATACCTAGAGGGTATAAGATCTTCCTTGGATGCTAAAACAGTTGTTCCAGTCAGAGAATTGTATTTAGCGCAGTGGGGGAGTCTTGTGCAGGGACGCGAAATTAGGAGTGCTCGCCCGTGTTGTTAAACAAACAATAAATGGCAACAGCATTAGTACAGAATTTCTTGATTCACCCCAGGCCGCACACCCAGGCGCAGATAAATGATATAAGCAAACTCGTTTGAGGTATTTTTGGCCAAGATGCAGAAAAACATTAAAGAACATATTTTGATGTGCCAAACCTGTAACACTCATAAGAGAAGTCCCACTACCCCACAGACTGTGTCGAAGTATCCTTTACCTTCATACCCATTGGAAAGAGTTCATATGGAGATATTGAGATGTTTTCCTAGGTCCATGGCAGGCTACAGATACATTTTAGTAATTACTGATGCCTTCACGAGATATTGAACATTAGTCCAGGTTCAAAATAAAGACGCAGCCACTGTCGCTATGGCGTTCAAAAAACATATCTTAGACAGACATAATGTGCCGAAGATTTTAGTCACAGATAATGGAGGGGAATTTAATAACTCATTATTAGAAGAACTCTGTAAATTGTATAACATAAGTAAATGTAATATAATGGCGCATCACCCAGCCTCGAATGGCCTGGCAGAAAGGTTGAACCGTAAGATCCTCCAGTGTCTTTGCACCAACATTAATTTTGATGATGATGAATGGGATGAATACCTGTCTGATGTCCAATGTTCATTAAACTCAGTCATTTGGAGACACACCCTTCCACGCCTTACACGGTTTTGATAAAGTGTTGCCGTATGACATAATAGCGTCCCCTCCTTCATGTCCAGCGGTCCAGAAATCAGTTGTTGGGGAAAAATATCGCACGACTCAATTGATTCATCAAAGGATCAAGGAAAATCTAGGTGAAGCCACTACAACCTTCATGGATAAGGCTAATAAATCCACGAAACCATCAAAGGTGGCTCCCGGACTCTTGGTAATGGTGCAAGAATTTAACACTAGAAGTGATGTTCCTAAACTTGACCCAAAATTTTCTGGTCCCTATAGAGTCTTAGCTCATTTAAAGGGACATAAGTTTAGGGTTTGACATCTAAATACAGGTGACATTCGTGAAGAACA
Source organism: Panulirus ornatus (assembly GCF_036320965.1). NCBI lineage: Eukaryota > Metazoa > Arthropoda > Malacostraca > Decapoda > Palinuridae > Panulirus > Panulirus ornatus. Next base: position 30,619,136 of record NC_092265.1, read on the forward strand.
TGAGGACCACTTGAAAGTTTTACAGTATTCTGAACATGATCATCTCGGTACCACAACAGACAACACTCCTCAAACCCCAAACAATGTCACCCAACCAATTTCTACCACTGTTCAGACTGTCTCCACACCAGAACCGACCACCCTCACAACACCACCACAGACACATCAGTATTCATTAAGACCTCACCTTTAAGAAGTTGCTAAGTTTATCATTTTCCAGGTTCTTCCTTCTCATGTCCTTATGGTGTCTTCCTATATATGACACCATGGCAGTACCAGGCGCCCTTCTCACGACTCCCCGCGGGGTCCGCCTCGTGAGGGACACAGTCTCAGTTAAGTTGGGCCTGGAGGGTCTACCCTACACTTACGATAATTTAGTAAAACTAATGTAGGCCGTACCTCGCTTACGCTCTACCCTACTCAAGTTTTACACCAGTGCGTCCATCAGAAACTCTAGTGTTGCTCCTCCTCCAACTTTGTTAAACCAGTGGACCTGGAAATTGAATAGTTCCTGTGTGATTCTGTATGACATAATACAAGACATTGAATCTCCAGTAAATACTAATGCCAGGATGAACACAAAAAAGCAAAGGAGAAGCAAGAGAGGTCTGCTTAATTTTGTAGGGTCCCTCCAATCATATTTGTTTGGTATTGCTACTCAGGAAGAACTTAATTCAGTTAGGAATCAGGTTAGATCCTTACAATTTCAACAACTTCTTAACAACAGGTATATTAAGGCTGAAGCTAAGATCTTAAAACAACATTCTAAATATTTGAATGACATAATGTTAACTGTTAATAACTTGACACAACATGTAGCACTACTGTAAAAGTCTCTTAATCCCATATATTCTATAGTGACTATTTCCACACATGTTGATAGTTTATATGCCCAGATCACTTATCATGCACATTATTTCACTGACTTATTGGAAGATGTTAATAATCTAGTAAACCAAGTTGTCACACCATCATTTTTTCCCTTCTCAGAACTCACACGTATCATTAAACAAGCGATGACGAAATTCGGTTGCACCCTAACTCTCCCTCTGCATCACGTGGCCAGTTATTACTCCTTACTAACGGTTGACGTGATCCTCGAAGCGGTCATTATCCACATACCATTCAATGACTCCAATACTTACAGCCTTGTGAACGTAATACCATTCTCTTTTAATTCTACAAAAGGGTCGCAAAAAACTATCGTCCTTGCTGATAACATGAACTTTCTATTATAGAATATTTATTCCTCATTGATTGCACATCTCTCCATGGATGATTTAGCACTGTGCCATAAACCATTGCTTGACAACTTGATTTGCACCTCCTCCCATCCCCCCCTCCCCAATACCTTGGTTTTCCATAATTCACAAACAAATTCATGTAAGTACCAACTACTTTTGGGACATCAACAAAATGTTCTTCGTTCTTGTTCTTTTAAGGAAATTGTTGTTAATGAACCTTGGATTGAAAGTATGGACCAGTATCACGTACTGTTTTTCCCAGACCCACAAAATGTTCTTCTTCATTGCCCACCTAATCATCCCAAATCTTATTTATTTCTGGGACACATTCAGTTAGGACAACAATATATTCTTATCAGTTCCAGTTTCAAATTGTTCGGCACTCATGATCATTATTTGGGACAAATTGATAGAACTATCCCGAGTTTAGGACGAATTCCCCAAAACATCAACTTACCAATCATCGATGAAGTAAAGATCCAACCTCTTCCATCTAAGGTTCAGAACGATCTAGATTCTGCATGAGATGTTCTGGCTTTTGAGTCCACGGGGAAAATGATACACGAAATGTTCCCAAGTGCACTTTCGTGTAATAATCACATCATCAGGGGAGACACAAGAGAGAAATATAACAGTCAGTTGATATACATCTAAGAGACGAAGCTAGGACGCCATTTGGTTGCATCTATAAAGTGCCTTGTGGAAACTGTGATAAATTTTATGTTGGTCAGACTGGAAAGAATCTTTCTGTTAGACTTATGCAACATAAATATAGTATAAGAACGGGACAAGAATCAAATGCCTTGTTTAATTATGTTAAAAACTATGATCATTGTATTGACTGGAGTAACGCTATCTCAGCAATTAACTCTAACTCTCTCACCAAGAAAAATATCATTGAATCTTTTATTATCAAATACACAAAGAATTATAATCTTAATATTAGTCATGGTCTATACAAATTAGATAAGTTTATTGTAGATAAGTTTTGTAAAATGATAAGTTTATGAACGCTCGTTGTATGTTTTGGACAATCACATGTTTACCAAATGGCGTCCTAGCTTCGTCTCTTCGATGTATATCAACTGACTGTTAAATTTCTCTATTGTTTCTTCCCTGATGATGTGATTATTACACGAAAGTGCACTTGGGAACATTTCATGTTTCATTTTCCCCGTGGGCTCATAGGAATATATATATATATATATATATATATATATATATATATATATATATATATATATATATATTTTTTTTTTTTTTTATACTTTGTCGCTGTCTCCCGCGTTTGCGAGGTAGCGCAAGGAAACAGACGAAAGAAATGGCCCAACCCCCCCCCCCATACACATGTACATACACACGTCCACACATGCAAATATACATACCTACACAGCTTTCCATACCAAGAGGATATATGTGTCGGAGGTGGAGGGAACGAGGAGAAGAGGGAGACCAAATTGGAGGTGGAAAGATGGAGTGAAAAAGATTTTGTGTGATCGGGGCCTGAACATGCAGGAGGGTGAAAGGAGGGCAAGGAATAGAGTGAATTGGAGTCATGTGGTATACAGAGGTTGACGTGCTGTCAGTGGATTGAATCAAGGCATGTGAAGCGTCTGGGGTAAACCATGGAAAGCTGTGTAGGTATGTATATATATATATATATATATATATATATATATATTTTTTTTTTTTTTTCTTTTTTTGCTTTGTCGCTGTCTCCCGCGTTTGCGAGGTAGCGCAAGGAAACAGACGAAAGAAATGGCCCAACCCACCCCCATACACATGTATATACATACGTCCACACACGCAAATATACATACCTACACAGCTTTCCATGGTTTACCCCAGACGCTTCACATGCCTTGATTCAATCCACTGACAGCACGTCAACCCCGGTATACCACATCGCTCCAATTCACTCTATTCCTTGCACTCCTTTCACCCTCCTGCATGTTCAGGCCCCGATCACACAAAATCTTTTCCACTCCATCTTTCCACCTCCAATTTGGTCTCCCTCTTCTCCTCGTTCCCTCCACCTCCGACACATATATCCTCTCGGTCAATCTTTCCTCACTCATTCTCTCCATGTGCCCAAACCATTTCAAAACACCCTCTTCTGCTCTCTCAACCACGCTCTTTTTATTTCCACACATCTCTCCTACCCTTACGTTACTTACACCTCACACCACACATTGTCCTCAAACATCTCATTTCCAGCACATCCATCCTCCTGCGCACAACTCTATCCATAGCCCACGCCTCGCAACCATGCAACATTGTTGGAACCACTATATATATATATATATATATATATATATATATATATTGGATACGTGGCTTAGCCTCGTCCCTCGTCGTGACTGATGGCTGCCACAACCCTACACCTGCCGGGCTGCGGAAGCGCTACCTCGACTACATGCGGGTGGAGGGGGTCGTCATTTCATGTGTGGCGGGATGGAGACGTGAATGAATGAGGGCATTGGATAGGGTGCAGACAGCCATGGCCAGACCTCGACCTATGCCCTGCAAGAGTGCAAGAACCTCTGCGCCAAGGAGCAAGGACATGGTCACACCCATCGACAACGGTAACCTCCAGAAGACCGATTTCGACGAAGAAGGCCTGCACTGTGGCTGAGAGATTGACTTGGGGAGGCAGAAGTGATATTGTGACAGTGATTGTGTCAGCGTCGCGTCGCCTCGCCGCAGTGTATCGAGGCAGACTTCCCCAGAACTTTTAAAGGGGAAGTAATGTTTATAGTTGTGTTAATGGAGTGATAGTTTTCATGCATGGTGTTTTTGACAAGAAAATAGTGAAGTTGGAGAAAAATGTAGCTTAGACATTGAAGCTTATTGATACAGTGGTGAAATTGATGAGAACTGCTATTGACGTTTGTGTGAATAAATTGTACATTTCCTTTTCCATAGCCAGAGGTTGAACCATTATGTGACATTCTTTTTTTTCATTCATTTCAATCTAAAAGTTTGTTTTCTAAATTGTTTCTTACATTTTTTCATATGTATATATGTGTGTGTGTGTGTGTGTGTGTGTATGTGCGTGTGTGTATGTGTGTGTGTGTGTATATGTATATATATATGTATATTATCCCTGGGGATAGGGGTGAAAGAATACTTCCCACGTATTCCTCGCGTGTCGTAGAAAGCGACTAGAGGGGACGGGAGCGGGGGGCCGGAAATCCTCCCCTCCTTGTATTAACTTTCTAAAATGGGAAACAGAAGAAGGAGTCGCGCGGGGAGTGATCATCCTCCTCGAAGGCTCAGAGTGGGGTGCCTAAATGTGTGTGGATGTAACCAAGATGTGAAAAAAGGAGAGATAGGTAGTATGTTTGAGGAAAGGAACCTGGATGTTTTGGCTCTGAGTGAAACGAAGCTCAAGGGTAAAGGGGAAGAGTGGTTTGGAAATGTCTGGGGAGTGAAGTCAGGGGTTAGTGAGAGGACAAGAGCAAGGGAAGGAGTAGCAATACTCCTGAAACAGGAGTTGTGGGAGTATGTGATAGAATGTAAGAAAGTAAATTCTCGATTAATATGGGTAAAATTGAAAGTTGATGGAGAGAGGTGGGTGATTATTGGTGCATATGCACCTGGGCATGAGAAGAAAGATCATGAGAGGCAAGTGTTTTGGGAGCAGCTGAATGAGTGTGTTAGCGGTTTTGATGCACGAGACCGGGTTATAGTGATGGGTGATTTGAACGCAAAGGTGAGTAATGTGGCAGTTGAGGGAATAATTGGTATGCATGGGGTGTTCAGTGTTGTAAATGGAAATGGTGAAGAGCTTGTAGATTTATGTGCTGAAAAAGGACTGATGATTGGGAATACCTGGTTTAAAAAGCGAGATATACATAAGTATACTTATGTAAGTAGGAGAGATGGCCAGAGAGCGTTATTGGATTACGTGTTAATTGACAGGCGTGCGAAAGAGAGACTTTTGGATGTTAATGTGCTGAGAGGTGCAACTGGAGGGATGTCTGATCACTATCTTGTGGAGGCTAAGGTGAAAATTAGTATGGGTTTTCAGAAAAGAGGAGTGAATGTTGGGGTGAAGAAGGTGGTGAGAGTGAGTGAGCTTGGGAAGGAGACCTGTGTGGGGAAGTACCAGGAGAGACTGTGTACAGAATGGAAAAAGGTGAGAACAATGGAAGTAAGGGGAGTGGGGGAGGAATGGGATGTATTTAGGGAATCAGTGATGGATTGCGCAAAAGATGCTTGTGGCATGAGAAGAGTGGGAGGTGGGCTGTTTAGAAAGGGTAGTGAGTGGTGGGATGAAGAAGTAAGAGTATTAGTGAAAGAGAAGAGAGAGGCATTTGGACGATTTTTGCAGGGAAAAAATGCAATTGAGTGGGAGAAGTGTAAAAGAAAGAGACAGGAGGTCAAGAGAAAGGTGCAAGAGGTGAAAAAAAGGGCAAATGAGAGTTGGGGTGAGAGACTATCAGTAAATTTTAGGGAGAATAAAAAGATGTTCTGGAAGGAGGTAAATAGGGTGCGTAAGACAAGGGAGCAAATGGGAACTTCAGTGAAGGGCGTAAATGGGGAGGTGATAACAAGTAGCGGTGATGTGAGAAGGAGATGGAATGAGTATTTTGAAGGTTTGTTGAATGTGTCTGATGACAGAGTGGCAGATATAGGGTGTTTTGGTCGAGGTGGTGTGCAAAGTGAGAGGGTTAGGGAAAATGATTTGGTAAACAGAGAAGAGGTAGTAAAAGCTTTGCGGAAAATGAAAGCCGGCAAGGCAGCAGGTTTGGATGGTATTGCAGTGGAATTTATTAAAAAGGGGGGTGACTGTATTGTTGACTGGTTGGTAAGGTTATTTAATGTATGTATGACTCATGGTGAGGTGCCTGAGGATTGGCGGAATGCGTGCATAGTGCCATTGTACAAAGGCAAAGGGGATAAGAGTGAGTGCTCAAATTACAGAGGTATAAGTTTGTTGAGTATTCCTGGTAAATTATATGGGAGGGTATTGATTGAGAGGGTGAAGGCATGTACAGAGCATCAGATTGGGGAAGAGCAGTGCGGTTTCAGAAGTGGTAGAGGATGTGTGGATCAGGTGTTTGCTTTGAAGAATGTATGTGAGAAATACTTAGAAAAGCAAATGGATTTGTATGTAGCATTTATGGATCTGGAGAAGGCATATGATAGAGTTGATAGAGATGCTCTGTGGAAGGTATTAAGAATATATGGTGTGGGAGGCAAGTTGTTAGAAGAAGTGAAAAGTTTTTATCGAGGATGTAAGGCATGTGTACGTGTAGGAAGAGAGGAAAGTGATTGGTTCTCAGTGAATGTAGGTTTGCGGCAGGGGTGTGTGATGTCTCCATGGTTGTTTAATTTGTTTATGGATGGGGTTGTTAGGGAGGTAAATGCAAGAGTCCTGGAAAGAGGGGCAAGTATGAAGTCTGTTTGGATGAGAGAGCTTGGGAAGTGAGTCAGTTGTTGTTCGCTGATGATACAGCGCTGGTGGCTGATTCATGTGAGAAACTGCAGAAGCTGGTGACTGAGTTTGGTAAAGTGTGTGGAAGAAGAAAGTTAAGAGTAAATGTGAATAAGAGCAAGGTTATTACGTACAGTAGGGGTGAGGGTCAAGTCAATTGGGAGGTGAGTTTGAATGGAGAAAAACTGGAGGAAGTGAAGTGTTTTAGATATCTGGGAGTGGATCTGTCAGCGGATGGAACCATGGAAGCGGAAGTGGATCATAGGGTGGGGGAGGGGGCGAAAATTTTGGGAGCCTTGAAAAATGTGTGGAAGTCGAGAACATTATCTCGGAAAGCAAAAATGGGTATGTTTGAAGGAATAGTGGTTCCAACAATGTTGTATGGTTGCGAGGCGTGGGCTATGGATAGAGATGTGCGCAGGAGGATGGATGTCCTGGAAATGAGATGTTTGAGGACAATGTGTGGTGTGAGGGGTTTGATCGAGTAAGTAACGTAAGGGTAAGAGAGATGTGTGGAAATAAAAAGAGCGTGGTTGAGAGAGCAGAAGAAGGTGTTTTGAAATGGTTTGGGCACATGGAGAGAATGAGTGAGGAAAGATTGACCAAGAGGATATATGTGTCGGAGGTGGAGGGAACGAGGAGAAGAGGGAGACCAAATTGGAGGTGGAAAGATGGAGTGAAAAAGATTTTGTGTGATCGGGGCCTGAACATGCAGGAGGGTGAAAGGAGGGCAAGGAATAGAGTGAATTGGAGCGATGTGGTATACAGGGGTTGACGTGCTGTCAGTGGATTGAATCAAGGCATGTGAAGCGTCTGGGGTAAACCATGGAAGGCTGTGTAGGTATGTATATTTGCGTGTGTGGACGTATGTACATGTGTATGGGGGGGGGGCCATTTCTTTCGTCTGTTTCCTTGCGCTACCTCGCAAACGCGGGAGACAGCGACAAAGTATGAAAAAAAAAAAAAAAAAAAAAAAAAAAATATATATATATATATATATATATATATAGGGTAGTGAGTGTTGGGATGAAGAAGTAAGATTAGTAGTGAAAGAGAAGAGACAGGCATTTGGACGATTTTTGCAGGGAAATAATGCAAATGAGTGGGAGATGTATAAAAGAAAGAGGCAGGAGGTCAAGAGAAAGGCGCAAGAGGAGAAAAAGAGGGCAAATGATAGTTGGGGTGAGAGAGTATCATTAAATTTTAGGGAGAATAAAAAGATGTTTTGGAAGGAGGTAAATAAAGTGCGTAAGACAAGGGAGCAAATGGGAATTTCGGTGAAGGGGGCTAATGGGGAGGTGATAACAAGTAGTGGTGATGTGAGAAGGAGATGGAGTGAGTATTTTGAAGGTTTGTTGAATGTGTTTGATGATAGAGTGGCAGATATAGGGTGTTTTGGTCGAGGTGGTGTGCAAAGTGAGAGGGTTAGGGAAAATGATTTGGTAGAAAGAGAAGAGGTAGTAAAAGCTTTGCGGAAGATGAAAGCCGGCAAGGCAGCAGGTTTGGATGGTATTGCAGTGGAATTTATTAAAAAAGGGGGTGACTGTATTGTCGACTAGTTGGTAAGGTTATTTACTGTATGTATGATTCATGGTAAGGTGCCTGAGGATTAGCAGAATGCTTGCATAGTGACATTGTACAAAGGCAAAGGGGATAAGAGTGAGTGCTCAAATTACAGAGGTATAAGTTTGTTTAGTATTCCTGGGAAATTATATGGGAGGGTATTGATTGAGAGGGTGAAGGCATGTACAGAGCATCAGATTGGGGAAGAGCAGTGTGGTTTAAGAAGTGGTAGAGGATGTGTGGATCAGGTGTTTGCTTTGAAGAATGTATGTGAGAAATACTTAGAAAAGTAAATGGATTTGTATGTAGCATTTATGGATCTGGAGAAGGCATATGATAGAGTTGATAGAGATGCTCTGTGGAAGGTATTAAGGATATATGGTGTGGGAGGCAAGTTGTTAGAAGCAGTGAAAAGTTTTTATCGAGGATATAAGGCATGTGTACGTGTAGGGAGAGAGGAAAGTGATTGGTTCTCAGTGAATGTAGGTTTTCGGCAGGGGTGTGTGATGTCTCCATGGTTGTTTAATTTGTTTATGGATGGGGCTGTTAGGGAGGTGAATGCAAGAGTTTTGGAAAGAGGGGCAAGTATGCAGTCTGTTATAGATGAGAGAGCTTGGGAAGTGATTCAGTTGTTGTTCGCTGATGATACAGCGCTGGTGGCTTATTCATGTGAGAAACTGCAGAAGCTGGTGACTGAGTTTCGTAAAGTGTGTGAAAGAAGACAGTTAAGAGTAAATATGAATAAGAGCAAAGTAATTAGGTACAGTAGGGTTGAGGGTCCATTCAATTGGGAGGTAAGTTTGAATGGAGAGAAACTGGAGGAAGTAAAGTGCTTTAGATATCTGGGAGTGGATCTGGCAGCGGATGGAACCATGGAAGCGGAAGTGAATCATAGCGTTGGGGAGGGGGTGAAAATTTTGAGAGCCTTGAAGAATGTTTGGAAGTCGAGAACATTATCTCGGAAAGCAAAGGTGTGTATGTTTGAAGGAATAGTGGTTCCAACAATGTTGCATGGTTGCGAGGCGTGGGCTGTGGATAGAGTTGTGCGCAGGAGGGTGGATGTGTTGGAAATGAGATGTTTGAGGACAATATTTTGTATGAGGTGGTTTGATTGATTAAGTAATGTAAGGGTAAGAGAGATGTGTGGAAATAAAAAGAGTGTGATTGAGAGAGCAGAAGAGGGTGTTTTGAAATGGTTTGGCCACATGGACAGAATGAGTGAGGAAAGATTGACCAAGAGGATATATGTGTCGGAGGTGGAGGGAACGAGAAGTGGGAGATCAAATTGGAGTTGGAAATATGGAGTGAAAAAGATTTTGAGTGATCTCGGCCTGAACATGCAGGAGGGTGAAAGGCGTGCAAGGAATAGAGTGAATTGGAACGATGTGGTATACCAGGTTCGACGTGCTGTCAATGGATTGAACCGGGGCATGTGAAGCGTCTGGGGCAAACCATGGAAAGTTCTGTGGGGCCTGGATGTGGAAAGGGAGCTGTGGTTTCGGTGCATTATTACATGACAGCTAGAGGCTGAGTGTGAACGAATGGGGCCTTTGTTGTCTTTCCTGGCGGTACCTCGCGCACATGAGGGGGGGAGGGGGTTGTTATTCCATGTGTGGCGAGGTGGCGATGGGAATGAATAAAGGCAGACAGTATGAATTATGTGCATGTGTATATATGTATATGTGTCTGTGTGTATATGTAGGTGTACATTGAGATGTATCGGTATGTATATTTTCGTGTGTGGACGTGTATATATATACATGTGTACGTGGGTGGGTTGGGCCATTCTTTCGTGTGTTTCCTTGCGCTATCTCGCTAACGCTGGAGACAGCGACAAAGCAAAATAATAATAATAATAATAAAATATATATATATATATATATATATATATATATATATATATATATATATATATATATATATATATATATATATATATATATATATATGTATATATATATATATATGTATATATATATATATATATATATATATATATATATATATATATATATATATATATATATATATATATATATATATATTTTTTTTTTTTTTTTTTTTAAACTATTCACCATTTCCCGCGTTAGCGAGGTAGCGCTAAGAACAGAGGACTGGGCCTTTTTTGGAATATCCTCAACTGGCCCCCTCTGTTCCTTCTTTTGGAAAATTTAAAAAAAAACGAGAGGGGAGGATTTCCAGCCCCCCGCTCCCTCCCCTTTTAGTCGCCTTCTACGACAAGCAGGGAATACGTGGGAAGTATTCTTAATCCCCTATCCCCAGGGATAATATATATATATATATATATATATATATATATATATATATATATATATATATATATATATATATATATATATATATATATATATATATATATATATGTTTGTGTGTGTGTGTGTGTGCAAATATCAATAAAATGGAAGGAGTGGGTTATACGTACATAAGGTACTTATTAAAGAAAGATAGAATACTGAATAGTGGTGAAAACCTTTGTATTTATTCCGCTGAGAAAGTAGTAAATTGAATTACATCTGGAGGGCAATAAGTTTTCAAGTAATAATGAAATTTGTTCTTCATCAAAATCAAACAGAAAATAAAAAAAAATCATAAAAGCCTAATACGTTTGTGTTGCTTATCCAGGCCCATTTTTACTAAGTAATGTTGGGACGGCTCCACCCACTTTAATCACTTGAATACATAGAATATATTATCGTCGATGTTAAAGAGTTTTCCCTTTTGATATTATCCTTAATATGAAGGAAAGTGAGATAGAGCTTAACGTTAAAGTTAGGATAGCTAAGGCATCCTTGATCATATAATCGCTAGTCATGTGTTAATATAGGTTAGGTTAGGTTCAGTATCCTTCATCAGGTCACCATTACCAAGGTGTTGTTATGTTGGGTCAGGCAACTTTAAACCAACTTTCAGTATTATTTACTCATAAAGCTCTAAGTTCTAATAACCCAGAATTTTTAGAGTAGATAGGGTAGAAACTGATGGAAGCCATTTCTAACATTCTTGCATAACCTGACCTCTCGCCTTCCCAAAACATTGCCATCCGATCTTGGATATAGTACTGCTGTGGTCGTCAACTAATTTGAAAAGGAAGACATTGAATGGAGAAATTACTGAGGTAATATCCAAAGATGATTACTGGTCTGAGAAACAAATTCAGAGAGCAGATTAAACGACTTAAATTCATTGAGCTTTAGGGAAAGGAAGTTTAAGAGATCCTATACAGGTATATGAAGTTATTGTAATCGCATCCCTTTAAGCTTGATATTTTTACTTACTGTAACTAGTTCCAACAATTAAAATGATATTCAGCATTGTGATTTAAGTGACTGACCTTAGGATGCATTTGGATTTGTCAAAAATTGTATTTAGCAAATACTTCAACTTTCAACTGACCCATTCTATATTTTTATTCATTTCATCTCAGTTTTATCACCTTTCTGTTACTGTTTAATATCAACAGTAGCCCGTCAACGTAGTTGGGGCTCTGAAGCAAAGGAAACTTTTTCTAGCCTAGGTTAGGGTAGCATCTAAACCAAACCTAAATGACCTTACCTTAGAAATATGTTCAGACAGTACCTTTTGAAAATATTTCTTAAGGTAAGGTCGTGGGGATTAGTTTAGGTGCTAACTAAACCTTGGCTAGGAAAAGTTTGCTTTCAAGCCACAACTAGTTGAAAGGCCTACTTTAAGTGGTGATATTGAAATTGATTTGCTCCAGTGTGCCCCTCCGTCCGTTTGTTTTATGTCCATCTAAAGATGCATACGTTCAATTTTTCATGTAGATTGATTTCCTATCTTAATTTCGTCTACGGAATTCTACATCTTCAGTTCAGCACACTATTGTGGTAATGAAGGGAAAGTGACCACATTTACAAGCCGAGTGCACGTAGCTTATCCCACCTCGTTAGAGAGAAAACTTACCTGTATTTGAATTAATGAACGGGAACAGAGAAGACAAAATTTTAATACACATTTATTATACAACTATATGATTTATATTATATACATTACCACATTTCCTGCACTTTCCATCACAAATTTGCTGAGGTCATAACCTTGTAGTTACCATTACTTTACAACCTTAAGGATGGTGGTCTACAACACCTCTAGATTGATGGAGAAAACGAAAAGTTTCGTTTTACTATTAAGACCACAGAAATGCGGTAATTCCACTTCACTACCACTAACTACTAGTTATTTTACTTGTTGATTTTCACGGCTAAGATTTTCATCCTCTGAGCGAAGCTATACAGTAATCGTCCTTATCTACTCTGAGCATTGGATAGCCTCCTGATGATCAAGATTGCTGTTTTGGTTGTCCGTTTCCCTTGTTACTGGTGCGCCTCACTGCACACCTTACATGAGTGCCTTCCACAGTATTAGGGACAGCTGCTGGGCCTCACTGTAGCTACTTCTGGGACGGTTGCCGATCTTCCTCGTATTCCCTCATGACCACAGCGCCAAACCGACTCCCGCCATCAGGCCGAGACGCACAAACGTTTCTGACAAAATTGAGACAACCGATTTCGCGTCAGTTTTGACACCAAGTGAATTTATACGACAATTACGTTCAAGATGCTTGGTTTTTCGTTCATGGATTGAACAGAAGCAACCAACGATGGTTGCTACTGCCCAATCCATGAAGTCCCCCCCACCACGGAAAGGTAACCAAGCTTCGGGGGGGATGGGTGTTTACCCTGACGCCAACGGAGAAACTCAATATTAGTGCAGAGATCTTTTCCTCAGTAAAGAAAGTGTAGCCGGACTCCGCCCTCATGAGGTTACTGCACGACAGCAAAGATCACCCTTGGTAGGCTGTGCTATAGGCAGCACAACTCCGTCAAAGAACTCACTCCATAAGTGAACTTATATAGATTCCTTTTTTAACATTTTGTCTTGTCTATAAGGAACTCATCAGTTCTTCTCCAGTGAAAGCAAAAAATCATCGAGAAATTCATTTGTCTTCTCAATATCAGGATCTTGTGGCTCTGTGTGGGGGCCGGGGCTGGTGGGCTGTGTGTCTGGCTGTGTCTGGGGAGCGGGGCTGGTGGTCTCTGTGACTGGCTGTGTCTGGAAAGCGGGGCTGGTGGTCTCTGTGACTGGCTGTGTCTGGGAAGCGGGGCTGGTGGTCTCTGTGACTTGCTGTGTCTGGGAAGCGGGGATGGTGGTCTCTGTGACTGGCTGTGTCTGGAGATCAGGGGAAGTTTTGGGTATAAATTTCAATATACTGTGAGCGATATCGTCTCTCAGCCGATTCCTCTCGATCTTCTCTTGCACGGCCTTCATGATACGTTTGGGCGGCTTTCTCCATTTTCTTTGCATTTCAGTTGGTGATCCTGCGCCATCGAGCCACATGATACCAGAATAGTATCGTTCCTGTTTCCCAACGGGTCCAATCTTGGTGTCACACATGATGCCGAGTGAACCCAAATGGCGGCCGATGTTTACGTTGGAAGCCACGGGCTCGTTATGTATCTTGCAGTAACTTTCATACCGTTGCTGCAGCTCTTTCCTGCTGATAAGGTACCGCTTCATAGTAATAGTCTTTCCCTTCATTTGAACGAAGGTATTCATGAAACTAACAAGGGAAGCCTTTCCTTTGTAATCCCGTTTGTAGTAACAGAAAGCCATTGAAGACGTGGATTGGGTCAGGCGAAGTTACACAGACTAACAAGATAGTCCTATAATCAATGGTCCTGTATCAGCACTGAACTTGGCCAAGATAAACGTCATTGATGATGAAAACAAGATGACTGTGAAGATGTAGTGAAAAAACCTTACACCACAGAAAAGCCATTGATATTCAAAATGATTATGAGGATGTAGTGATGACGGCGTTTGATCTTGATAAATGCCTGTGATGTTGAAAAGAACAACTTAATAAGCCAAAATAAATAAAATAAAGATAAAATCAAATAATTAATTCAAAAACAAGGGTAAGCAACCAGAAATAAAAGGACCTAGGAAGTCCAACAAATAACACCTACTATATGTTTCAGCGGCGGACAAACTCTGGTTTTCACAAATTTCTGCTAAACGAATGGTTGTATCACTATATTTCGAAGGCGTTATAGAGAATCGGACGAGTGTGCGGTGCTCGTCTAACCCTCCCTCAACATCTTGAACATCCCCCCAGACCAACCCATTCCCCCACCCACCCCAATATCGCAGTATCTGTCTCCCCATTTCCGTCTTCATCCCCATATTTACACCATCCATTGTTTGTATTTGATTTTGTCGTATTCTAATCACGTACATGAATAATAGGTATGACAGTATGTATATAGGTATCATACATTAGTAATGATATGTAATACAGTTATTGTGTGTGGACGTGAAAACCAGAGTGCGTCAAACGACCATGAAAGCAACAGGTAATCCCGTTGTTAATAACCGACGTGTCGACGGCGACCAGAAGGAAGAAGTCAGTTTTGGTTTTGGACAACCAAATGAAATCGTTGATGGGTACTTCATGTCGTCTTTACGTTTTTAAATAAGAAATATATGCCTTAATATAATATCCACAGTCCCCCATATCCCCTCCCTCCCTCTCTGAGGTATGGGGTACCCACCATCACGAGGCTACAACCCTAGCGATTACCGAGGTGGAATCATCAGCAACAATGTTGTCCTTTTGCCCCCGTGGATGCAGGACAGCGTTTGTTCTTCGTCTTGTCACGTTGTACAAACGTGAATGCACCCGCGGTAGAACGTACATAAGTTTGAATAGGTGCGTAGACAATATATTCTGGCTCGAACATACATTATTACATTCATATACATATGAAATATGAAAGTAAAGCAGACTGTATTGTGTCGTAATGTCATATTAACTATCACAGTGAAGTGAGACTAATGTGTAACATAACTAATTTTTATGTACACAGACCTTATAAGTGAGTTGGGCACATCGTGGGCATGGCTGTGTCAAGAGTGAGGGGCATAGTCAACACCACCACCACAACCTCCCCTTCCACACCGGCATCACCAACACCTACATCGGCTGTTTGTGATAACTTTACTCTCGGTGCAATATGGCGCCACATCCACAAGAAGTTTTCGGTAAAACAATATTTAACACTGAGGGTCATACCAGCCGACCTGAAAACACATGGTATCCTCCCGGAGGATACCTCTGACACAACAGTTTGGTGGATCCTGCACACTATGGGATTTCAATACAGACTGTCACAGCGAAAGATGTATGTAAGGAGGGAATCGCTGGACGTTGTGTGTCGTCGGATTGACGCACTCCGGGCTCTACAGCGCCACCGAGAGGAGGGAAGGAAGGTGGTATATGTGGATGAGACGTTGTTTACCTCCAGGATGGGCCAGTAGGGAGTAGGTAGATACCACACAGGCTCCAAGCAACACCACGTACAGTCGTCAGGTACCACCTGGTGAAGAGGAGCGATTTGTAGTGGTCGCAGGTGGCACGAACGAAGGCTTTGTTGACGGCTCATACCTGTGCTACCCAGCCAAGACCAACCAGGGTGATTATCATGGAGAAATGAATGCCGAACTGTTCCTGCGATGGCTATCAACGCAGCTCCTTCCGTCACTGCCAGAGCCATCGGTACTTGTGCTAGACAATGCACCATACCACAGCCAGCTGACGGAGGAGAGTCATTGCCCTACCACAGCCACCAGGAAGGCGGACCTCATCAGGTGGCTGGAGCAGCGCAAGATATCCATCCCACCTGCTGCTACTCGCCCTGAGCTGCTGGTCCTCTGCCAGCAGAAGCGTCCACAGCCCCAGTATAAGATCGACAACACCATCCGTATGTGGGGCCACGAGGTTATACGGTTATCACCTGGCCACCCCGAGCTCAACGCCATCGAGCAAGTATGAGGACTTATGAAGTGTCATGTGCGCTCCATACTCCAGCGGTTTACCCGGACGGACCTAAAGGCAAGATTGGAAGAAGCCAGGCAATTGGTACACAAGGACGTGTGGGCGGGAGCTGTTCAGCACTCCCGTAAATTTGAAGAAGAATACTGGAGGACTGACAACATACACGAGGAAGTCGAACCCATTATCATTAACATCACCAGTGGTGATGAAGACGATGACGTTTTCTTTGGTAGTGATTACGAATAAATTTGATTTTATCATGTTGTCATCATTTTATTACTACAGTATTATATATATATATACATATATATATATATATATATATATATATATATATATATATATATATATATATATATATATATATATATATATATATATACATATATATATATATATATATATATATATATATATATATATATATATATATATATATATATATATATATATATATATATATATTTTTTTTTTTTTTTTTTTTATACCTCGTCGCTGTCTCCCGCGGTTGCGAGGTAGCGCAAGGAAACAGACGAAAGAAATGGCCCAACCCCCCCCATACACATGTACATACACACGTCCACACACGCAAATATACATACCTACACAGCTTTCCATGGTTTACCCCGGACGCTTCACATGCCTTGATTCAATCCATTGACAGCACGTCAACCCCTGTATACCACATCGCTCCAATTCACTCTATTCCTTGCCCTCCTTTCACCCTCCTGCATGTTCAGGCCCCGATCACACAAAATCCTTTTCACTCCATCTTTCCACCTCCAATTTGGTCTCCCTCTTCTCCTCGTTCCCTCCACCTCCGACACATATATCCTCTTGGTCAATCTTTCCTCACTCATTCTCTCCATGTGCCCAAACCATTTCAAAACACCCTCTTCTGCTCTCTCAACCACGCTCTTTTTATTTCCACACATCTCTCTTACCCTTACGTTACTTACTCGATCAAACCACCTCACACCACACATTGTCCTCAAACATCTCATTTCCAGCACATCCATCCTCCTGCGCACAACTCTATCCATAGCCCACGCCTCGCAACCATACAACATTGTTGGAACCACTATTCCTTCAAACATACCCATTTTTGCTTTCCGAGATAATGTTCTCGACTTCCACACATTTTTCAAGGCTCCCAAAATTTTCGCCCCCTCCCCCACCCTATGATCCACTTCCGCTTCCATGGTTCCATCCGCTGACAGATCCACTCCCAAATATCTAAAACACTTCACTTCCTCCAGTTTTTCTCCATTCAAACTCACC